>NW_015161426.1:257412-357596 GCF_001447785.1 Gekko japonicus
AAAAATAAGCTTCAAATGCTCAAAAAGAAAAACAAGTTATATGAAGCAGGGAGGAGTTGTATTAGTTATAAGCTTAAAATGGAACCTGACCTATAATTTATTTACCAATGAATTGAAGTATTGTTATGGTAGGATGTTTAACATTAATGTGTTATATGAAAATTAATCTAGTTAAGAGATTATTTGAGTATGGTATGGGCAAAATATAAATGTTATACTATTCCTAATGAACAATCATTAAAATGTAGTAGGAATAAGGAGAATATTTAAAGTATTTATAAATGAATCAATGTATTGTAAAACTGTTTTTACTATTTCCTGGAAAGTCTGTGGTCTGTTGGGTTGAAGAGTCGACTCCAAATGTGTAAAGAAAAAACAAGCTATACGTGACCTAAAATATTTATTTACCAATGAACTTGTGAAAAGTCTTGTTATATTAGTTGGGGTGCCTTAAAAGGTGAAGGTCAAGGGAGGAAGACTATTTGTGTATTATACTAACTATATTTATTCTTAATGAAATTAACATAAAGCAAAGTGAATTATTTATAATGTTAATTTAAACTATGATTAAAGGGAATGATACTAATATAAAAATGTTGTAATGTTAAATTTTATGGATGGAATAAGGTAAAATTGATTATATTTATTATGGTCTTTTTAAAAATGAAATTGTTATAAAATGAATTATTTATAAGGTTTATTAAAACTATATTTAAATCTAAAGAAAATGAAGTTAATATAAAAATTATAAAATGATGAAATGATAAAATTATGGAGAGATAAGGCTAGAATATGCTCAGTATTGGCTAAGGGCATAAAATTGTAAAGTTTGAGAGGTATAAAGTTGAAGATAAAAGGTGAAGAAGATGAATAGGACTATCTCTGAGTTTGTGTAGTGTTCATGTAAAAATTGTTTGTAGTGTTTATGCGAAAATTGTGTGTAGTGTTTATGTGAAAATTGTGAAAGAAAAGAAATTATGATGTGGTATATATAGGTTTAAATTTTTCATTGGCAAAAGGAAAAAGTTCTGTCGTGGGTCTACAGTGCAGATAAGAATTTTGATATAGCTCTGATGGAGTAAAATCCTTAGTAAGTTATAAAAATATAAAACCTCAGTGAATGCTATGAGAAGAAAGGGAAGATATGATAAAGATACAATTGACACGATTGATAAGCTCTCTGTGTTGCATAGTAAAAGGTGTATGATTTAACTGTGGTGTATTGGTGATGGGTGTGTTGAAAAACTCAATTAAAAAAAAAGAAAAAAAAAGAACTACAGATGCTTCTAAAATGGTGCCAATGGCCACAGGATGGACCCATGGTTGCTGTAATTTGTAGTTTGGCCCTGAAGACCTAGCAACTCTAGTTAATACAAGTAGGGGTCAGTACTAATTTTTGCCAATGGTTGTCTATAGGTGTTCCGTCAGTACACATCTTTTTGTCATTATTGCTAATATAATTGAGTTAGCCAGTGATGATAAACCATAATAAACAATTATAACTAGCCAAACCCTTAAAACATGGACTTTATAAGGAGAAAGAAAGCACATTAGAAAAAAGCAGTTAACCTGGCAGAGTTCAGCTTATTGCAATTGCTGCAGGTGCTCAACTTTTGATTTTTGGTTTTACTAACCTGCTAAGTCTCATATGCCCTGCAAAATCAAAGAATTCTGAAAATACAAATAAAACAGAGGAACCTGATGGCACTCATGAAACTATAGTATCAACTGTTTTTAAAAGCCCGGGATGATGAGGTTACATTGAAAATGTATCAGCATTATCAGAAGTAGTCCTTTATTTATAGATAGAACACAAAGCAAATTAAATTTGATAGCAACACTTCTGCCATCTGTGTATCATGTTCTGTATCACTCCCCAAACAATATATTATTGGACAGTATATAAATCATACAGACTAAGCAATGCAGCACTTCTGTTGGCTTCAGAACTCTTTGTCTGAGCCAGTTGAAGGATACATCTGATTATTATTTGCACACTCTTGTAGTTTCTGCTTCTTCTTCCTTTTATCATGTCCCCTGTGCCTAATTTGTCTCCCATAAGGTTCTTCTGGAAATAAATTTTGAATATAAACTATTTTGATAAGGAACTCTCCTTTCAATTCCCCCACATTCAAAGTTGTTAATCTGTTAGTTCCATAATAAGGTACCAAAAACACTTGAAGATTGTAGTAAAATGCAAATATATACATAGTTTTCTTCTCTTCAGCTTCTTTAATAATTTTCCTTTTATTAACAATGTGTTTGATGTAAAAGGAAATTCCCACATTTTATCATCTGAGGCCTTCTTAAAATAGTACCACTGAAGTTGTACCCCAAAGACAGCACTATTCATAAAACTTACCAATTAAGTCATAGATTGTATTTTCAAGTTACAGACTTTTTATAACAGTCTTAAGTGTCTCTCTTAATCTTTCCTTTTTATATGCACCATTTTGATTATCTAAATTAAGCCATGTAGCATTTGTTAGAGGGGAAAAAAATGTTTTTCTTATATCTATTGAAGTTGCTTACCTTGACTTCCAGAAAGCTTTTGATAAAGTTCCTCATCAAAGGCTCCCAAGTAAGCTCAATAGTCATGGGATAAAAGGGCATCCTTTTGTGAATCAAAAACTGGCTAATTAATAGGAAACAGAGAGTGAGTATAAATTGGGAAATTTTCTCAGTGGAGGGTGGTAAGCAGTGGGGTGCCACAGGGATCAGTGCTTTTTAACTTGTTTATTAATTATTTGGAGTTGGGAGTAAGCAGTGAAGTGGCTAAATTTGCAGATGACATGAAGTTGTTCAGGGTGGTGAGAACCAGGGAGGATTGTGAGGCACTCCAAAGGGATATGTCGAGGATGGGCAAGTGGGCGTCAATGTGGCAAATGGGGTTCAATGTGACCAAGTGCAAAGTGATGCATATTGGAGCCAAAAATCCTAAATATAAATACACATTGATGGGGTCTGAACTGGCAGAGATTGACCAAGAGAGAGATCTAGGAGTCGTAGTAGATAACTCAATAAAATTGCTGAGCAGTCGGGTTAGAACAGATAAAAGAAAGTACTTCTTCACCCAAAGAGTGATTAACACATGGACCGATTTCACACAAGAGCTGCGCCGTGGTCGCGCCTCCCTTTGCCCCGCTTCTATTGGTCAATTTCCCATTTGAAGCTGTGCGGCTGCATTTTGACCCGCAGCTTTGCCCGATTTTCCACACGGTCTCATGATCCTCAAAAAACAGGATCACGAAACTGCGGGGAAAATCGGGCGAAACCGCGGGTCAAAATGTGACTGCGTGGCTTCGAGTGGGAAATTGACCAATAGAAGCGGGGCAAAGGTAGGCGCAACCACGGCACAGCGCTTGTGTGAAATCAGTCATGGAATTCACTGCCTCAGGAGGTGGTGGCGGCTACAAGCATGGAGCGCTTCAAGAGGGAATTAGATAAACATATGGAACAGAGGTCCATCAGTGGCTATTAGCCACAAGGTATAGGCTTCTAGTGTCCTGGCCCCACTGCTGGACTTCATGATGGCACCTGGTATTTTTGGCCACTGTGTGACAGAGTGTTGTACTCGATGAGCCATTGGCCTGATCCAACATTGGCTTCTCTTATGTTCTTAGGTTCTCCACTGTGTGAGAAGCAGTTTAAGCAAGGGGAAGCAGAAGAGAGAAATGGAAGTTCTCTCTCCTTCGGCCCTCTAAACCAATACCATATCTGTTAGTCTTAGTGGGCAGGATTTGGGGAATGACCTAAGTATTTGGCACCTCAGTTGAAAAAGAAAACTTTAACCTTGTGTTAACCTCAATATTGTTTTCCTGTATGACTTGGGAGCAGAGATGTGCCTTCACTATGCTGCATCACTGCTGCTACCATGTTATCTTCTACTTTTGTCACCACCACTCATTCAAACAGAAGATGACACCAGTATTTGAAGCATGTGCCCTTCTACTGAGCTATGGCCCTCCCCACATACACTGGCAGTGAGCATTTTGACATCATCATGCCACAGTGGTTGGCATGAAATATGACTCCTGTTGAGTGCTTCTGAAACACTCTGAAAATGGATGAACATCTGCTGAAAAATTGATCTTGTTTTCAGAAGCCGCTGAAAACGAACTGAAATGCCAGAGGCTGTTTGATACATCCTTCATTCTCAGGGCAAATTCACAGTCTAAAACAGAACCACAACACTAACGCATCCTGACTCAAGCCAACTTGAGATTAATATCTTGCTCAGAACAGAAGCTGCTGAGCTACAGCAGTTGGTCCTTCAGGTCATGGCTGAAGCATATTGGCAGAATATGGGTCATGGCCTGTCCAGGGCTAGGAATCAACTATGTTGAATTGTAAGTGATAGAGGAAGGAAAAATGGTATTCCAAATCAGGAATAAGGAAGAGCTTGAACAAAGCAGGATAAAACAAACCGACAACATTGCAAGTCCCAGGAAAAAAAATACATCTAGAGTCAGTCAACATGTGGAAGGGTGATCCGTGTTTGGCATGGTTGAATATATATTGTTTTAGTTCATATTATGCCTGTGAGTCATGAGCAGGCCACCAGCTGTTCATGGAACATCTATATTCAAATGCATCTGTATACATGATTGACGGTTTTCTTGGACAATTAGACCAGAGGTATCAAAATCATTTGTTACAAGGGCTGGATCTGACATAAATGTCACTTTTTTGAGTCAGACTATATGTACCATAAAATGTAATGCCAGGTACCAGACATACAAAAAAGACAGCAACGGTAAGCTCCAAGTTGGTGTGTCTTCACTGCAAGGCCCCATGAGCTGGGTGTAGAAGAAAACCTGCATGGGTGGACTGGAGAGCCAGAGGTACAGCACTGGGTAAATGCCCCTGCACTGCCTGGAGGGGGGCAAACCCTTTCCCTAGCCTGCTCCCACCACCAATGCTGTAATCCCAGGCCCCAGAGTAAAAACACAAAGTGGCTGGGTGTTGCAAGCTTTCCCCTGCCCCTGAACCACCATGGAAGGGGACTGGGAAGGCAAGTTGAACTAACCCCTAACCTGCAGAAGTGAGGGATGGTGGCCCAAGTGTGAGGCCATGTGCACAGAAAGACCCAGGACAAGTAAAGCCTGATAAGCCGGAGACACCTGTGCAACAGCGACCACCTCCAGCCAAGGCTGCCAGGTGATCCATGGTGGAGCGATGCTGGGTGTTCAAGCCAGAGATCATTGGCAAGCCATGCCATTCCGATGTGGCAGCAACTGCCCCAGGATGAAGACCACCAGATTGTCTGATAGGGAGTGGGCACCACATGCACAAGGCCCACTCCAGAGTCTCCAGGCCACGCAGTGACTAGTATAGGGGGAGACCGCTGGCACCACCCTCCCCCAAGGTAGCAGCTGCTTACTGCTGAAGGCTGCCAGGTGTTCCATGGGGGAGGGAGGCCTGGTCGCCAAGTTGTGTGCTTGGTGGCAGGACTTGGCCCCTGATGTGTGGATGAAACTGCCAAAGAACTCCCCCCATGGGCCAAAGCACAGCCTCCATGCAGGGGAGGAAATATGGCGATGGCACTGGCTGCCAGCAGGCCCTAGCAGAGGATTGTCTGTGCCCCCCAAGTTCAAATGCTGATCCCCACGGCCATCTGGGACAGCATCCCCAGAGCTGCAGGCCAAGCAGAGAGTTGTGCAACCACACCTTGGACCCTTGAGCCAGCATGAATGTGTTTGCCGTGGCTCCCAACTTACTAGTGAGGCTGCCACTGAAACAAAGGGCTTCTGCTTGACTGCTGCAGATGAGGTTGTTCCACCATGCTGAAACCACAACCGGAGTGGCTCCACCCACTCTCCCAAATGGCCTCCTGTTCCCTCCATCACAGCAGTTGCTTGTGGACCAGGTAAGAACCCTGGATGGGCAGGTTCCCTGAATTAGGCTTTTTTATTACAACTGTCTCCAGAAAGCACATGCACTAACATGGGAGGGAATTGTTTGAGATTCTTGAGTTTTAACACTTACTACACCGTGTCTTTTTGTTGTCTGCTCATGAACCTAGCTAATCTTTCAATCACTTTTTGCCATCGTTTCTTGACTAGATGCCACTGACTACAGAGCCATGAAGAGGCAAGAAATGGTGAATGATTCTGTGTTTTATTTATTTACCTAACTTATATCTCACCTTTCTCCTTCATGGGAACCCAAAGCCTTTCTCCTTGCCTCCATTTAACTGTCACAACTATAATCCTGTAAGGCAGTTTAGGCTGAGACTATATGACTAGCCCAAGGTCACCCAGCAAGCTTATGTGGCAGAGTGGGGGTTTAGACCTGCATCTTCCAAATCCTAGTCCAACACTCTAACCACGACACCATGAGGATTTTATAGAAGTTGGTCAGTTTAATGCCTTCAGGAAAGCTGCATCTTCTCTGGCTACTGTGTGGGGTGCGAAGCTGTTCAGCATGATATGATGCTCATGATGAACTTCACCAGGAAACATTGATGCAATCTAATCAGGAGCTCATCTCACATAGTTCAAGTTCAAACAATGTTATGTTTACCAGGTGAGCAAATTCATTGTATAATTTGAGATGTACCCAATCAGGATGATACCCATTGACCTTACCCACAGCCTCTACACATTTATTGGACTTTGTGTACATAGCCATCATGTTATCTGGGACTGTTATGTACTACATAAAGGCCACACATGCGGTCGGGCTCGCATGTGGTCAAGCGAACAAGCAAAGCTTCACGACCAGAATAATGGACTCAGAGGATCCTAGTCCGGACCAGTCGGTCAGCTCGGATCCTAAAAGGGACCTATGGTTATGGGTGCGCTGTAAATAAACCAATCACGGGTGTTGGGTGTGGTTGTTGGGTGTGGCAGGTACCGACATTTAAGCAGGTCCCTGGGTCCTGCAAGTTGTCTCAGTTTTCTCTTGTCACCAATAAACTATGAACTAACTCACTATGACGCGTCTGGAACCCAGTACTTTACAGGGACCCTGGAAAATGAAGTCCCTGAGTACAAGATCACACATAGAACAGTCTATGTGAAGCTGGTATAAGTAAGTATGTGTTGACTATATCTGGATTTAGCTGCCCTTCTATAAGCAGAGTTGGTAGGCAGAGATCTTTGTGATGGAGTTTTGCAATTAATTGTTTTGAAAATTGCCTTCAAATCATACTTCTTTAAGGAACAGGAATTTTTAGATTGCCAATTATTACAGTTTTTGTCATGATCTTCAAATGAATGCAGGCTAAAGGAAGTGCTGGGTAGACATACACTCTGACTGCTCTCTGCCCAGGAAGAATTGCTGGCTGCTGTTAACTCAAGTGTTCCTTGTCATGAATGCTGTGCACATGGAGTAATAAATCTATAATAGGTTAAAGGTGGTGGTTGCTCAGTGCTGACAATTAGTCTGAGCCACAGGATATGCTTTCACTGGAATTTTTACAGCATTAACCTAGACCTTGTCAATTAAAAGTAAAATACTTTTTTTGGTAACGGAGCTCTGATATGTATAATGCGACAAAAGTATATATTTTTTGTTCACTCTAAAGCCATTACGTTGGCTGTGAGAAAGGTATTGTTTTTGGCCATCTTATTACATTTTTTCACAGATGGAATGGCTTTAACAAGTCTCCCATTTCTATATGTGCAAATGGTTTCTCAGAATAATTCATATATTTAACTAGTTTTCAAACCCATATCTTTTCCCCTTAGATCCAGCCCGCACAGGGCTCAAAAGCGACCCCCCCTGAGCGGCTTCCTTCTCCTGCTTCCTTTTCCAGGGCTGCGGCTGCAGCTGCACCCTAGCTTTCTTTTCCCCAGCCCTCACAGTGACTCTTTGCTTCCTTTTTCCTTCCTCTTGCCCCCCCCCTCGCTCCCTCTCTCTCTCTCACACACACACAGATAGAGAGAGCCTCCTGGCTGCTTTGCCAGAGACATAAAAAGCCTGCCTGCCTGCCTGCCCGCCCCTCCCTCCCTCTCTCTCTCACACACACTCACTCACTCACAGAGACAGTGAGAGGGGGAGGGAGGGAGATTGCTTTTGCTTTCTCTTCCAGGGCTGCTCCTCCTCTTTTTTGTGGGGGATGGGGGGAGGAGGAGGAAAGAGACAGAGAGAAAACAAAATTAGAGTTCCAGCTTTAAGACCAACAACATTTTATTCCACTATAAGCTTTTGTATGCAAGCACACTTCTTTGGACGGTGGGTGGGTAGATTCTTCTGACAAGCACAATGTACATTGAGGAAATTATTTTGGCTTATTCTGAAAAGTTTTTTTTTTTATGATTGTATTTCTCTGCCCTATCTGGATTTATTTTATTTCAAGAATAAGAACACTTGGATTGGTCCTTATATCTTGGAGAGTGGACTGATTCCGAAATGCCAAATGATAATAGCACACATTGGTAACGAGACAGGAAAACTAGGTATCAATCCAGTCCAGTAGGATGCAATTCAGCAGTCTGTTTCTAATCTCCCTTTGAAATTCCTTTGTAAGAACACTGCTACTCTTAGGTCAGCAACTGAATGTTGTGGTGTCTAATATCAGACTTATGTCCATTTATTCTTTGCATCCTGGACTTAATCCTCCTGGATGGAACTGAGATGTAGGCTTCCTGTCTCATTACCAGCACTGATATCTACACACCCACTTCACCTCTGCATAGCACACCTAATCAGGCCTGTAGCTATGGTGGGCGTTTTGGGGCTCTGCCCCTTTAAATGCATGGCATGCCCCACAACAGCTGCTGCCCCTCTCCCTCTCCCTTCCCTCCTGTGATATTAAATGGGCCCTCCAGCTGATTGGCAGAGCACATGGCCCACCAATTAGCTGGAGGGCCCTTTAAATCTTGCAGCTGGGGTGGGACTGATTTACTGTTTTAAAAATATTATAGTAGTGCTACAAAACAAAAAACAAACAAACTCTAAAGCGTTTCTTGGGAGATTATTCTTATGCCATATATTTGTTTAAAAAACCCTGTATTTGCATGCACAATGGCAAATACAACTGCTGTACCAACACACAGTAAGATGCAAAAGGATAGTTACCCTCTAGCCTCTTCAATTTTTTTCTTCTTGAGACATAACCAATGGCTGAACTAAAGCCCACTGAAGCAAACTGAAAGATTCTCTTAAGCTTCTGTGAATCTGGCTTTGGTGGGCACGTGTGTATATACAAATTAAATATGCAACGGCACCTATTTTTTTTCTTAGCTGAAACTGAGTATTTCACATTTTAACAGTTCCAGGTGGGTAGCTGTGCTGATCTGAAGCAGTAGAACAAAGTGCTTCAGATACAGAAGATGTGTGCTTGCACATGGAATGCCTTGAATAAAACGTTGTTGATCTTAAAGGTGCCACTGGACTTAAACTTTGTTTTACATTCGGAATGTGTGTATACATATGACCATATGAAGTTCCTGTACAAGACAGAACATGGTTTGATTACATTCTTGGCAATATAACTTCAGGAATTTATATTACTGGTATAAACCGGACCTGAATGGCCCAAGACAGCCTGATCTCATCAGATCTCAGAAGCTAAGAAGGGTCAGCCCTGGTTAGTACTTGTATGGGAGACCACCAAGGAAGTTCAGGGTTAGTATGCAGAGGCATGTGACGGCAGACCGCCTTTGTTTATTTCCTGCCTTGAAAACCCTATGGGGGTCACCATAAGTTGGCTGTGACTTGATGGCACTTTTCACCATCATAAACCTAAAACATTTTATATGCAAAATGAACCCACTCAAAATAGATTCAAAGGCCGAATCAGAGTAATATAAATATTTGCAAAATATATAAGTCAGTGCACTCAGTAAGATGAGCTGTCTAATAAGCAATGTGATAGGACTGGGATCACGCAAATCTGAAACAAGTAGTATTAAGCATAAGGTGTTAAGCACACAGTTTGTTTCTAGTTTCTTGTTAGATTTCTACTTATGAATGTATAAAACACACCTATTCTGCAACAAAAGTATTTCACAACCTGAATGCAAACATATACCTTCATATACATGTTATGAATCTCAAATATGCTGTTACAGAAACTCACTGTTTGTACACACAGTGCACAAATACAGCCATGTTCAGATATACATGTGTTGCCCTCTTTTTCAATTTCCTACACCATTATTCATACACACCACACTTACTCCATCAAAGTGGTGAAGTGAAATGTCCAAACTCACAAAACGTCTTCTACTTTTTCACAGAGTTTGATGCAACTCATATGTACCATTCAATCTTTTCCTCTCTTCTTAAATCCTGTTATCCCCAAGGATGAACAGGAAGCAGATGCTTTCTTCCACTTAACATTTCCCTGCTTATAAACTTTTCTTGTTCTATGAAACTTTATGGAGCTCATGTAGTCCAGGTAGACCCAGAGTCTCAGGAATGGTAACCATGCTGCCTCCACATTGATTTTCCTGTTAGCAGACTCTACCTTTTTACAGGGGACATAATGGAACTTGTTTAAATTATTAGGTTTTATGAGGCAAGGGGAAGAAGGTGTGTACAAGCACAAAACCTGCTGTTGGAGGAAGCACTCCCTGGAACTTCAGGTCCAAGCAGTAAATCAAGTAATTCTTCTATTGAATTTCCTTTTTCCTGATCCCTTGTGTTCTCACATAGAACTCAATGTATCTTACTCTTCCAGTAAAATCTATAGTAGGAAAAAGAGGGGTTAAAAAGCTGAACACAAATCCCTTGCCTCCCACTGCAGATCCTACTGAAGAGGGTCAATTTTACTTTTTCAGCACTATTTCCCTGTTTCTGTTCTTTTCTCCCAAAGAATATTACCGAACTCACTTGCTCTATAAGATATAAGGAGGCACATCCCAATAGTAACCCTGTTGATAAAGGGCGCATACCTAGCACTGCCCTAGACCTGGTCACCACTTTCAGTATTCAGGGGGTAGACTGTGCTCCCATTCAATTTGTTTCCCTTCCTGTTTCCCATCACTACACTGTACATCAAATTCTACAGGAGAAAATTAATTGTCTGTAGTCTTTGTCAGACTGGTCTTCCACTGTTTGAGTGTAGCGTCTACAGTAGGATTCCCCAACATGGTGCCTGTGGTCATAGGAACATAAGAACATAAGAGAAGCCAATGTTGGATCAAGCTAATGGCCCATCCCGTCCAACACTCTGTCACACAGTGGCCAAAAATACCAGGTGCCATCAGGAGGTCCAGCAGTGGGGCCAGGACACTAGAAGCCCTCCCTCTGTTGCCCCCCCCCCAAAGCACCAAGAATATAGTTCATCACTTGCCCCAGACTGAGAGTTCCTATATATACCTTGTGGCTAATAGCCACTGATGGACCTCTGCTCCATATGTTTATCTAATTCCCTCTTGAAGCTGTCCATGCTTGTAGCCACCACCACCTCTTGAGGCAGTGAATTCCATGTGTTAATCACTCTTTGGGTGAAGAAGTACTTCCTTTTATCTATTCTAACCTGACTGCTCAGCAATTTCATTGAGTGTCCACAAGTTCTTGTACTGTGAGAAAGAGAGACAAGTATGGCTGATTAGGCAGTTGGCTTCCTTCCTCGAATGCAATGACTTGGCATACAGTGATCCACGCGATGGTACCCTCAAGACTTGACTCCTGTAATGCCCTCTACATGGGGTTGCCCTTGTCTCAAATGTGGAAGCTGCAGCTGGTGCAAAATGCCGCGGCCAGGCTTCTGAAGGGGCTCTGTACTCGGGATCACATCCAGCCTGTGCTTAAAACATTGGACGGGCTGCCTATAGCATACCGGATTCACTTCAAGGTGCCAGTTCTTACCTTTAAAGCACTATATGGCCAGGAACCTACATACCTGAGGGACTGCCTTTCCCCATATGTACCCCAGAGAGCACTGCGATCAGGGACCCAGAATCGGCTGGCCCTCCCAAGTTTCAAGGAGGCCAGGCTTGCAACAACCAGGGCGAGCGCTTTCTCGGAAGCGGTTCCAATCTGGTGGAATGAGCTCCCAGAAGAGACTGGGGACCTTTTCCAGTTCCGCAGGGCCTGTAAAATGGAGCTCTTCTGCCAGGCTTTTGGAACTGCTTCCACTAAGAACTGACAGCCGTGGTTGAAGAGCCCAGTCTCCCTGGTAATTCCAATCTGAGCTTACTGCCTAAAATGACGAAAGAAGACCAAGGAGCTGACTGCGAGATGAGAGAACCAAGTAACAACACCGGTTTTTGCATTGTTTATTTGTATTAACTGATGTTGCCTAATTTTAATTTAATCAATATCATTGTAATTCTTACGTTATTTTATGTAAGCAGCCCTGAGCTGGCCCTGGCTCAGAGGGTGGGATAGAAATATTATTATTATTATTATTATTATTATTATTATTATTATTATTATTATTATTATTATTATTATAAATGGTACAGTTACATGGAAGACTGTACCGTGTGCATTGTTGAGTCAGTTCTGTGAGGTCCCATTCAACCTGTTGTCTTTTCTTTTCCCCTAGCAGGGGATTCAGTGATCTCCAACTACTGCAGCTGAATTTTAAGAAAGTGGTTGCCTTTAAAGATAGGATTGCCAACCTCCAGGTGGTGGCTGGAGATCTCCTGGGATTACAGCTCATCTCCAGGCAACAGAGATTAGTTTCTCTGGAAAAAATGGCCACTTTGGAAGATTATACCCCACTGAGCCCCCCCGCCCCAAACGCTCCCCCACTCAGGCTTCACCTGCAAAATCTCGAGGTATTCCCAGCCTCGAGCTGGCAATCCTACTCTTCCATGCCCTATCTAATCTGGCCCAAAGCAAAGTGTTGATTTCTGAGTAAGAGGTGCTAAGAAAAGCTCAGTCAGAAGTCATACCCTTTGAGTCTGAATCCCTGCGTCTTAATCCCAAATATCTTCCGGGGGAGGTAGCAGCGGTTTCAAAGTTCTGCAGGAAATAGATTTTGCACATACTCAGAAGCTACTTTTCACTTCCAGTTTTCCGCTCACATGTTGCAGTACTTTGTTCCTGAGTGCCAATTACAAGTATTAGTTTGTGTGTGAGTGTTGCTTGCAGTATAACTTCTTATTACAAGAAACAGCAGCCAAAAACCTATTATTTTTTTATTTATTTATTGGACATAGTGTTCCTGAAGTTGAGTTTTCGATCCACAAGAGGACTTGTCCTTTTATCCTGTGACCATTGAGCTTACTTAGGAACCTTTGATGACTAATTCTTTCCTTAATAACAGTTTCCACCAACTTGCCCAGTATTGACGTCAGACTGACTGGCCTGTAATTTCCAGATCTCTTTTGGAACCCCTTTTTAAAGATGGGAGTGACATTAGCTACCTTCCAGTCCTCAGGAATGGGGGCAGATTTTAATGAAAGATTACATATTCTTGTCAGGAGATCCACAAGTTCACATTTGAATTCTACCAGAACTCATGGATGCATGCCATCAAGGCCTGGTGATTTATTAATTTTTAAATTGTCAGTCAGTCATAGGGCCTCCTCTCTCATCACCTCAATCTAACTCAGGTCTTTCAACACCCCTCCTGAAATAAGTGATTCTGGAGAGGGCAAGCACTTCTCATCTTCCACAGTGAAGACAGAGGCAAAAAATGCATTCAGCTTCTCAGCCATTTCCCTATCATCCTTCAGTACTCCTTTTACCCCTTGGTCATCCAAGGGCCCCACTGCCTCCCTGGCTGGTTTCCTGCTTCTAATGTATTTGAAGAAAGTTTTATTGTTGGTCTTTACATTTTATGCTATATGCTCCTCATATTTCCTTTTTGCCTGCCTAACTACAGACTTGCATTTTATTTTCTTACCTTTTACAGCTTCCATTACTTTGTTTGTTAACCATGCAGGCTTTTTTCTATACCTATTTGTGCCTTTCCTAACCTTTTTCTGAGCTTCTAGAATTGTAGTTTTAAGTAGTTTCCAAGCTTCCCCAATGGTTTTGACCCTTTCTACTTCTCCTTTCAGTTTATTCTTCACATGTCCCCTCATATCAGAGAAGTTACCCCTTTTAAAGGTAAAAGTGGTCGTGTCAGTCTTTTTGGGCAACTCCCTATTTATACAAATGTTGAACTCAATAACATTATGGTCACTGTTCCCAAGCGGTGCAATCTCTTTTACATATCTCACCAAGTCTTGGGTATTACTTAGTACCAAATCCAGTATCACCTCTCCCCTGGTAGGGTCTGTGACCATCTGTTCCATAGCACAGTCATTGAGAGTGTTTAGAAACTCAATCTCTTTTTCCTGACTTGAACACATGTTGACCTAATCAATATGTGGGTAGTTAAAATCACCTGTTATGACACAGTTATTTCGTCTAGCCACTATCTTTAATTCATTCATCATTTTATAATCCTCCTCTATCTTTTGAACGGGTAGACGATAACAAACTCCTTGTGTTAAGCTTCCTTTTGGGCCCACTATTTCAACCCATAACATTTCCAGAAGCGAATCCAATTCTCTTACCCTCTGAATCTTACTGGACTGTATACCCTCTCTGACATACAGTGCCACCCACCCTCCAACCCTTCCCCCCCATCCTTCTGATATAATTTATAACCAGGAATTTTTAATTTTTTTTTAATTTTATTGCATTTATACCCCACCCTCCCCACGAACGGGAATCACTGTATCCCATTGATTTTCCTCATCCTACCAAGTTTCTGAAATACCCACAGTGTCTATTTTCTCCCTTAACACCAAGCAGTCCAACTCCTCAATTCTACATCGAACACTTCTAGCATTTGTATATAAAGATCTATAGTTTCCCATATATGTTAAGCCCACAACCTTCCTCTTGCTGCCTTGAGAACTTGCCAGGTAGCCCATATCGTTAACCACAGTCTCATTTGACAATTCTAATCAATTTCCTTGTAGAAAAGTAACAGCTACCCCTTCATCTCTTTGAGATGAGCCATCCCAAACCAGAGACTTTTAATCTCCTGTCGGCTTTCCCCCAATATTCAGTTTAAAATCACAAGGTACATGCCAACACTTTTTCTTGCACCTGTCAGGGTTTCTAAAAAGAGGATGGGACCAGGTAGGGTATTCGCCAAGTATTGGCCACTGGAGATTTAATAGGATGTACACATTTCCAAACACACCCACACAAACAAACCCATACACACACCAAAAACACTGCTTTGGCAGCAGTTGTCACCACAGTACATGGATCTTCTCTGTGTGACCGAATATAGGATGTGGCAGCCATTTTGTGCCTAGTTCCACCTCTTGCAACAGCCATTTTGTGGCAGCCATTTTGTGGCTGTGCCCATGTCAGAAGGTGCCCATATGCTCAAAAAGGGTGGGGACCCCTGATCTAGTGGATGCACTGGAAGCCTGCTTGTTGAGTTGGAGATAAGGATGGGTGTTTGTGCTGCGATTCTGTTGCTGACTCTTTCAATAATAGATATTATTAATAATGCTATTAGCTATATGACATTTTTTTCTGAGACTGTTATTCATGCTGCATTAAATCTCTGAAGATAAACAAGTCATCTATGGTAGTGCTGATATGTAAAACTAATGCTTCTAATTGCATTGCCTGTCTTGATATGATACTTCTTGGAAGATATATCACCTGCTGTATTTACAGATTTGTGTGCAGAGCATCGTTTATCCTAGTGTTGTCTACAGTGCACCCAGAATGCTGACCTGTACACATAGTGGCTGGAATGTTCAGATGAGGAGGAAATTTACAATAGCTTTTTTTAAAAGAATAACAACTGTATTGGTGAACTGCATTCAGAATCAGCTCAGAATTATTGAAGAGTTTCCTGAAATCTACTTTGTTATGCTTTGTGCTAGAACAGGTACATGGCTACTGCTAGGACAGTGCGAAAATGAGGGTCAGACTTCATAAAGATGACTTGCTCTATACAGGGGTACTTTCTCTGGTTGTAGAAAACAGAGCCATAGCTCAGTGATAGAGTAACTCTGTTACATTTGTTTATCTTTCTGCTTGTGCATCACTGAATCCAGCCACTATGTATACGTACACAGGTCAGCATTCTGTGTGCACTGTAGACAGCACTAGGATAAACTATGTTCTGCACAAAAATCTATAAATACAGCAGGTGATTTATCTTCCAAAAAGTATTACAAAATTTAACAATCATATAAACTCAAGGAAAACTATAATTAGGTGTGTGCATACAATCACTGAATGTGCTCTCCCCCCCCCCCCCCGGTGTGTGGGTGTGTGTTTGACACAAACACCAAACAAAATGAGGACAAGTTCAGGTACATTTCAAAGCTGAGCACAAATAGCCATTTCAGCAAGTAGAAATTCTGTCACTGAGGGCCAGTTTGGTGTAGTGGTTAAGTGCGCGGACTCTAATCTGGGAGACCCGGGTTTGATTCCCCACTCCTCCACTTGAACCTGGCTGGATGACCTTGGGCAAGCCATAGTTCTGATAAGAGCTGTTCTTGAAAAAGAGCAGTTTCTGTCAAGAGCTCTCTCAGCCCCACCTACCTCAAAGGGTGTCTGTTGTGGGGAGGGGAAGGGAAAAGGAGTTTGTAAGCTGCTCTGAGACACCTTTGGGTTGTGAAGGGCGGGGTATAAATCCAATCTCCTCCTCCTCTTCCTTCTCACTCATGCAGGACTAGATTCACCTGTACAAAATCTTTTTTCTGTACAACTGTTAAAGATATAAAAGTCTATGAGAAAGAGAAACATAAATGGCAAAAGTAGGTCTTCAGGGGGAACATAGGGGGTAAAAGGTGGGGTTTAAGTCTGAAAAGGTAGAACACTACTATGGGCACTACTATGTTTGTTCAGAGTTAATTTCTACTCCCCCCCCCCAACAGTGAGTTATTTCCAAATATATGTACACAACAGTGTGGTCTTCATTTATGTATCAAATAACTATCACTATGTTGCCCAAAGAGGGTTGCATATCTAACAGGTAAATCTTGACTGCTTGTTGTTATATTTGATGCCAGGTTGTATTTCTCCTCCCCCTGCCCCTTCCTGTCTTCTACTAAAGATTTACTTTTCCAGATGGGATAATTTTAGTGCTGAATTGAATCTTAATAGTAATACTCTGGCAAGAGACTGCACTTACCCCAGCAAATTGACATGTCTGTCTTAATGTATGATTTCTAAAGAGAAGATCATTTTTTTAAAAAGGGAACCCTAGAAATTAGGAGCTGACATTTCGAAGAACTGCTTCACTTTCACAAGATGAAGACTCCTAGTATTGCACTTATTAGGCAGGTGAAGTTAAAGGGTGCTTTCCTGCATTAACTCATCTCTGATAAAAATGGAAAGTAGTCTGTGTGCTTCTTGGTAATTTTTATATTTAAAAATGATTTCCATTGGGAATTGTTAAATGTTCGGAGTTTCTCCCACTGCCAATTTAGATGGTGATGTGACAGCCCAAGTGTGCCTATCACTCCAAGGTTAGCTTAGCATTGGTTGGGTACAAAGGTTGACAGGCATTGGCCTGAACCCATTGGCACTAACTGCTAGTTAATATCAGAGTACAAAATGTGGATCTAATGTATACTAAAATGTCCAAGCATTCATAGAATCCTGTGCTTACAAAGTATCTGGGCACTAACCAGATTATTAATAAGAAAACTACAATAAGATTAAAAGGTTCCCTTTGCAGAATTATAGATATTAATCATACATTCAGTTTCCAATGTGGTGCCATTTTTGGAAAATTCAAGATTTCATTGTGGCACCTAGTTAAAAATGATGACTTTTCAGTTCTGAAATCTAGAAACCATTAGTAATTCTTCAGATCACAAAATCTGCTTGTGAATACGGAAATACATTCTAACCTAACAGAAGTAGGTTAGTTATTTGTAAGTATGGTTCCACATGGGTTCTACCCTGAGTTAAATGCTTTGGGGAAGCAGTTTATGTTCCAGCTTCCCTACAGCATCATGGTTCATGTGCATGCCTCCAGTGATTTCTCCAGCTATTTCTGAAACCTTCTTTACTCTCAAGTTTTGGGAAAGATCACAGTATTTATTTTACTTATTTTAATTTATTTATATCCAGACTTTTTTCCCAAATGAGGACTCAAAGCGGTTTACATAATTCCCCTCTCCTGCATTTCATCATCACAACAACTGTGTGAGGTAGTTTCACACTACCTCTCTTTTAATTTGTATGGTTAGGTATGATGAGGTTTTAAATTTCTTTTTGTTTCTTTCTCTCACTCAAGATATGTAATGCTGCCACCAGGAATTTTATTCCATTCTTATTAATTAACCTTTCCCACAGTATTGTGCCCAAGCTCTAAGGCTCCTTCATTGGACAGTGTGGTCCTGAGGATAAGACTCTTATATTTTAAACAGCACATTACTCTGGGTTAACAATAAACAAGATAAAACTTTATTTGCACACGAAGCGTATTGGTTACAAGATGTTTTGTTACTTGTCTCTTCAGTGAATTAAACAGTGTATGTTAATAACTTCTGACTGAGGTATCACACTGTCTCACTCTCAATCACTCCTCTTTCTCAAACTCTTCCTTCTCTTCAGAATGTACCTTCTCCAATATGTATTTTATGTTGCTCGGTTAAATCTTTCCCTTTTTAACTCAGGTTTCTGTCAGCTTTTTCCTCTTACACTCTTATAATGCTCTGACAATATTAGATTTTGACTCTCTCTAGTTGCTAATATGCCCCCTGAAGTATTTTACTCTCAAATTTAGGCTCTTAATGCCTTTCACAGCACTACAATGGGATTAAAATTAGAAGACTGCTTCTAAAACTCTGTAGACTGACCACAACTGACAATTAGCTGCTGACTGCTGACTGAACACACTGCCTTGTCTCTCTCTGCACACAAACGTATTAACTCTGCCCATACACTCTCAGTCACCAACCAATCACCTCACTCACTCATCTCCCTCTTTCATCCCCATTGTTCTTCTGAAATTTACCAGCCATTTTGGTACTAACCAAAGAAACACACACTCTTTTCCTGCTGGAGCGGGGTGGAACGGAGCTCCGACAGTGAGCCTGGGGCGCCCCTCCCCCTCCCCACCCCCTCCGCCGTCATTCCTGGCCCGCCTGCGGGGAGCCCGGCTCCGGGAGGGGGAGCGCTTTAAACCGCCTTCCCTTGGCTTGCTTGAGTTCCATGCAGCTGCAGGAACCTCAGCAAGCCAGCTCCTGGAGGGGAGGGGAGGGGGGCAGTTTAAACTGCCTTCCCTTCCCCGGGTTCCCCACGGTTGCAGGAGCCCGAGCACGCCGGCTGCTGGAGGGGAGGGGGAGCGCTTTAAACCGCCTTCCCTTCCCTTGGCTTCCTCGGGCAGCCCCGGACCCTCTCCAAGGTGCTCGGCTGCCTCATTGAGGTGAGAGGGGGAGCTCCTCCAGCCACCCTGCCTGCCTGGCAGCCCCTTGGCAGCTCCTGTCAGGGCTTCCTCTGCTTTTTCCTTCACTTCCTGCTCTGCCCGCAGTGCCTCCTGCAGTTCCCATGGCACGTTAGGAGCCAGCTCCTTCCTCCTCCTGGGCGTCCGGTTTCCCAGGAGCCACAGCTCCTTTCCTCTCAGCCAGACCCTCCCTGCTGCTGCTAAAGGACTTCTGGTGATGTTAAGGGGTGTGGTATATGCAAATAAGTTATGCTAATGAGCTCCTGCACCTCTTTTTCTACGAAAAGACCCCTGCACACACTTATAACTTGAAATCATTACAGGTAGGTTATGCTGAGTGTGTGTGATAAGCCTAAGGTCACTCAGTGAGCTTTCATGACAGACTGGGGATTTGAATCAGGGTTTCCCAGATCCTAGTCCAACATTTTAACCACTTTACCATGCTGGTAAACAGGATGTCTGCTGCGTGTGTGCGTGCACATGAGGGTTTTTTTTTGATTTTCCAGCTCACATGGCAGTGTTTTCCCCTGACTCTGTCCCTGTGGCAGCTATTCCTCCCCCCTGTTACTGGGGGGCTTTTTTAAAAAAAGATTGGCACTAGAAGAACATTATGTTAATACCAGGAATAAGGCCTGTTGTGGGAAGAAATACAATGAGCTCTAGAAGGAAGCTCCAGGTGAGTGTCCCGGCTGTGGCTGGTGGAGCGGCAGAGGGAAGGGGAAAATAGAGGGAGGCAAGCCATGTTTCTTTCCTTCTGCTTAGCTATAAGGCAGGGCTGTCTCAAGTCATTTTGCTACCCCAGGTAGGTGGTATGGGAGGACAGCCTTCCAGTAACAGGTATGGTTCCCTCCATCCCTGACTTATGTTGATTTGAGGCTATGCAGCGGAGCTAAGGTAGAATAGCACCTCCTCCTATGCCATGTCTTCTGGATTCCAAGGGTCTGGAAAGTGGTCCCATAGCCAATTACACGGTTGCCAACTCTGGGTTGGGAATTACCTTTAGATTTGAGGGGTAGAGCCTGGGGAGGGCAGGGTTTGGGGTGGGGAGGGACCTCAGCAGGGTATAATGCCATAGAGTCCACTGGCCAAAGCAGCCATTATCTCCATGAGAACTGATCTTGGTCACCTGGACATCAGTTGTAATAGCTGGAGCTCTCCAGGTGCTGCCTGGAGGTTGGCTTATGTTAATTTGGGGATATGCAGTGGCAGCTAAGGTAGACAAGTACCTCCTCCTATGCCATGTTTTCTGGGTTCCAAGAGTGGAAAACAGTTCCGTAGCCAATTACACGGTTGCCAACTCTGGGTTGGGAAATACCTGTAGATTTGAGGGGTAGGGCCTGGGGAGGAAAGGGTTTGGGGTGGGGAGGGACTTCAGCAGGGTATAATGCCATGCTGAATGATGTCCACTTGCCAAAGCAGCCATTGGTCCAGGAGAACTGATCTTGGTCATCTGGACATCAGTTGTAATAGCTGGGGAATTTTCTGTAGGGGAAATGATGTGCTGTAGCTGGGGAACACAGTGATTTCTGGGAGATCTCCAGGCCCCACAGGGAGATTGGGTTATGCATTTTACCTCAGAACTCCCGACAGCAACAGCAAACTATTTATAATGTTATTGGCAAAGGCGAATCAGGCCGCATATGCAAATGACCTCTGTGTTTTGACTGGCTATTGGGGGTAGAGGAACAGCAAACTGTTTAGAATATTGGAGGCGAGACTCAGGCAACACAGCCAGTGGATAGGGACAGCTTCTGAGTGACAGATCAGGGAGCCAACTGATTTGGGAGCATGTGAAATGTTCAGGAGCGTGTGTCGGTTGGCACCGCCATGGGGTGTCTCTGTGCTGGAGTGTGTGAGCTGTGCGCTTGCGCCTTGCTACTCCGCTTTTCCCTGCAGCTGTCTTCCCTCTGTTGCCTTGTTATCTCTCCATGGCCTTGAGTGCCTGGATTCCCCATCTTGCCTCCTTTGCCAGTCTCCTGCCCTCACTGGGTCCGTTAGCTTTTCCCCACACTTGTAGGTGTTTGCTCATTGGCCCCTGCTCATCAGGGGGGTCATATACGAATGAGGTATAACTGTTTAGCCCACGCATCTTATGTTATGTTATTGCTAACACAGACGTTCATGGAGTATCCTCTACTCTGATCAATAAACTGAACCTACCCAGGTCCTGTGCGTTGTTACTGAGTTATTGGAGTACCTGACAGAGTGTTAGGAATCATCTAACCTCTACCCGCATCTCGCAGAATGAGCGGAGAAGAGGAAATCCATGTTACTTCAGCTGAGGAGAGACCCGTGCCAATGACGGTGGATGGTCAACCGCATTTTGAAGTCGCTTGCATCCTGGACTCTCGCTTAAAGCATGGGACTTTGCAGTATTTGGTAGAGTGGGTGGATTTTTGACCGCAATATAGGGAATGGGTGAAAAGCTTCTGATGTTAATGCCCCTCACCTAATCCGTAAATTCCATGCTCGCTTTCCGAATAAAGTGGGTGGAGGGGAGCGGGATGTTAGTTGGTATCGCCATGGGGTGTCTCTGTGCTGGAGTTTGTGAGCTGTACACTTGCACCTTGCCACCCCGCTTTTCCCTGCAGCTGTCTTCCCTCTGTTGCCTTGTTATCTCTCCATGGCTTTGAGCGCCTGGATTCCCCATCTTGCCTCTTTTGCCAGTCTCCCGCCCTCGCTGGGTCTGTTAGCTTTTCCCCACGCTTTCAGGTGTTTGCTCATTGGCCTCTGCTCATCAGGGGGCCATATACGAACGAGGTATAACTGTTTAGCCCGCACATCTTATGTTATTCCTAACACAGACGTTCATGGAGTATCCTCTACTCTGATCAATAAACTGAACCTACCCACGTCCTATGTGTTTTTACTTTTGGAGTACCTGACAGCGTGCCACCACCAAAACAGAATTATTATATATAGAGATACCATTATAATGGTAAATTCAGCAGGTTCTATGAATTCCCAGGTTTCATTTTTTAAAGAAAGTTTCTAACGTCTTCCCTTGCAGAGGTACAAGAGAGAAAGATAGAGACTTTTAAAAGAACGAAAGCTGGAAATTCAGAGAACTTAGTGCACCTATTGTTACAATGGTATACTCAGAGGTCATTTCGGGGGGGATCGTGGGGGATCACAGTTCCCCCGGGTGAGGTACGGGGGCGGGGCACATGACGAAGCCCCGCCCCCTGCTTTCGGCCGCCCCGCTTCCGGCCCTCATTCAGCCAGGAGGAGGCAGGAGAAGAGGGAGGGTAAGTTGCTTTCTCCCTACCTCTCCCCACCCCTGCCTGTCTGGGGCCAGGGAGGGCCTTCGCGGGGCTTCCTTGCACTCCCGCCGGCCTTGCAGGTCCACCGCCGGGCCCCTCATGGGGCTCGGCAGTGGAGCTGCAAGGCCGGCAGCGGCGGCCGGTACCATTGGGGGCGGAGTGTGTGGCCTTATGACACACTTCCGGTAATGTTAGGTGGTGTGGCATATGCTAATGAGTTATGCTAATGAGTTCCCCTAGCTCTTTTTCTACAAAACGACCCCTGGGTATACTGATATAACAGTATTCTAGTAAAAAGGTAAAGGTAAAGGTTCCCTTGCTTGAAAGCCAGTCGGGTCCGACTCTAGGGTTGCGGTGCTCATCTCTGTTTCAAAGCCGAAGAGCCAGCACTGTCCGAAGACGTTTCCATGGTCATGTGGCCAGCATGACTAAACACCAAGGCGCATGGAACGTTGTTACCTTCCCACTGAAGTGGTACCTATTTATCTACTTGCAATTTCTTGCTTTCGAACTGCTAGGTTGGCAGGAGCTGGAACTAGAGACAGGAGCTCACGCCATCATGCGGCAACTCGGGTCTCGAACTGCTGAACTACTGACCTTCCACAGCCTGCAGTTCAGCGTCTTAACCACTTGAGCCACCGCAGCTCCTTAGTATTCTAGTACCAATTTTAAAAATGCAAAAGCCTGGTTGGCCAAGGGGAGAGGGGGTCACTTCTGTGGGACTGGAGCAGGGAAACTATGGGAAACCTGCCATGTGGAAGCCTCATTGCTACTGCACTTAATCTGC
Organism: Gekko japonicus; assembly: GCF_001447785.1. Taxonomy (NCBI): domain Eukaryota; kingdom Metazoa; phylum Chordata; class Lepidosauria; order Squamata; family Gekkonidae; genus Gekko; species Gekko japonicus. Next base: position 280,742 of record NW_015161426.1, read on the forward strand.
TGCTACACCAGCAATGGCAAAACCACAACCTGTGTGGAAGACACCTGTGTTAATGTAATGTGTGGTATATATCTGGACACACAGTGAAAGAGCTCTTTACACAATATACAATCATTTCAACTTGCTAAAATAATGGAAAGCCAAAAAAAAATGTTGGGTATGCTTAGCAGACTAATGTTGCACAGCAGAAGAATAAAGCAGACAAAGACATGTGTGTGATTAGTTTCTAATACAAATTTACTAAATAAGAAAATTAGGGTTACATGGAAGAAAATAATAAACATCCTAATTGATTTTTCATAGTCATGACTCCATCTTGTCTTCTTGACAGACAGAGTGAGATAATACAAGAGAGAAAATGTACTATTCTCTTTTTTGCCTATTCTAGCTATTCACAATGGATATAGTCCCGTTAAGACAATAGTAGTACCTTCAACTAAAGAGATAGTAGATAAAATGTTATCTGTAGTTGAAATGGATAGGTTAAGTGTGAGAATACAAGGTAAAGGCAGAGAGACATTTGAAAGAAGATGGAAAATGTTCTATATTTGGCTGGAAAATGTAAAGATATAAGACTTGCCAGAGTGAAGTGTAACTCGATGATTGTTGTAAATTATAAAATCAAAATAAACTGGAAAAAAAAGACAATAGTAGGCTATTGATAGGGAGACTATGCTGGAATTCATTGTAAGATTTGCTGTAAGGGGTGTGTGTGATTTAAATTCACTGTAAAATCAAGGTTATTAGAAAACAATCCACTCCCCCCAACTTCATGATCCTGATCTCAGTGACCCTCTCTATGCTGCTACCTTTAACTTTAAAAACAAAATAAAACTGAAAGCTCCTGCACATAAATCTGCCATGACTTTTTAATTGTTTAATTTTGTTTTTGAAATTTCTCATCGCATCTTTCCAATACTTTGAAGATATGTGCTGTACCTGTCTTATAATTCCAGCATTTTTTTCTTCTCTTGCATGTCTTGTAATGTTTGATCTATCTAAGCCCAAGTCAATTTGTCAAAGAGACATTTCTGTGATGTCTTTGCAGATGTCAGGTTGGAAAGGAGAATGTATTTGAATTCCTTTGATCTGTGACATCTTAAAAATATTAGCAAATATTGCTCTATCATACATGGACTATTCACAATTTATAAACTGTGGAGAGTGGGGGCGCGAGGAAAAAAGGTATTTTTTCGGTTTGGGTATATTGAACCCGAAAAGATCAGTATTTCCCAATATTCCTGAATCCCAATATTGGTATGGTATTCAGGTTTGGGAATTACTTGGGTCTGCCGATTTTTTCCAGCTCCATTATACCCTATGGGGACCATTACAAGTAATGGCCCCCATAAGATATAATGGAGAATGGATCTGGGGGTATATGGAGCTTAGAAGGGTATTTTTGAGTTACAGGCATCAAATTTGCAGCATAGCTGCTGGTGCCTCTCCTCAGCCCCCTCCCAAGTTTCAAAAAGATTGGACCGGGGGTCCAGTTCTATGGACCCCAGAAGAAGGTGCCCCCATACTCCATTGTTTCCAAAGGAGAGGGAAATGGCATTTAAAGGGATCACAGTCCCCTCCTTCTCCATGCCTCATGACTCCACGGCAAGTGAACTCCAAAGGCATTTAAAGGTCTCATTCCTTTTAAGTCCCTTCTCCAAGCTGAGAGTTCACTCTGAAAGCATTAAAGAGACTGAGAACCCTTTAAATGACCTTTAACTGTGGATATTCCACAGTCCCAAAAATCCTGAATATCCAACTTAAAAAAACCCCCCAAAATACTGATAAGGTATTTTTGGGGTATTTTCCAGTTTGGTTTATGACAAATACATATCCCTAGTGGAGAGTTCCAAATGCAAGGTCCCAATCACATGTACAAAGCCCTGCACACATAAACAGGGCTTTTGTTCACAAGACATGCTGAATGCTTATAAGAGTGTGGCCAGCAGGTATGATCCTATTCCCTTCTGCGTGCAATACATATTATGCATTACCTTTTCCTAGATTCTAACATGTGAACAGTACACTAGTGATCAAAGGAACATGAAAAGTAATACCAATTGTGGTCAAATCACCAGTAAAAGTGATTCCTATTCTTTTATTACCCATTCACATTACCATACAGAAAGAAAGAGATTATTCTCATGCCTAAAGAATTGAGATTTGTGGCATGAATAACAATCATTATGAAAAGCTTTGAAAACAGTTGAACACCTGTCACCTGGTATTTCAGGGTAGCATTTCTGTTCTTCCTGTCTAGCATAATGAACAGAAACAGCCTTTCCCCCCCGTATGAAAACAAGACAATGGCTTGGATCCAGCAATACTTAAGCAGAAACATAAATGGGCTTTACACAGTTCTGCAAGACCTGAAACACCTACTACTTTTCTCCCCATATATTATATTACTTAGATATTAGCTGCACAATATCTTACAGTTTGGTGTAGTGGTTATGAGTGCTGACTCTAATCTGGGAGAACTGGGTTTGAGTCCCCACTCTTCCACATGCAGCTGCTGGTGTGACCTTGGGTCAGTCATGGCTCTCTCAGAACTGTTCTCTTAAGAACAGTTCTCAAAAGAGCTCTCTCAGCCCCACCTACCTCACAGGGTGTCTGTTATGGGGAGGGGGAGGGGGAGGAGATTGTAAACCGACTCCTTTGAGTAGTGAAGGGCGGGGTATAAATCTAATCTCCTCCTCCTCCTCCTCTTCTTCTTCTTCTACTTCTTCTTCCACACGCTGAAACACAAGTGGGGATACAATGATATTAACTTAGTGCAAGAGGCTACAATTTTTTCTTGCATTTCCCCCACCCTTACAGTTAGTGAAAACTGGGCACTGGTCAAACAGTCCTTTACAGACTAATCATGAACAGTACAAGGAAGAATGTCCTCATACATCAGTTAACTTTGTTGCTAATGGCCTCTACTGCTGACTTTGCTTTTGGGAATGCATGGGATCAGTGCTACATTATGTAAGCATTAACCTCAATTGGCAGGAACTTGGTATAATGGGACCATGGGACCAGCCTGTTCGTTATCTTCTTATAGTCCCTAATTTTCCTTTTATATTTAGAGTCATGGGGTTACATGCCACCATTCTTCTCAGCTGAGTGCATCTATTATACTCTGATTGGGGGGGGGGGAAGGAATGTAGTAAACATAAACTTTTATTTCTTAAGAACACACCAAACATGAACTACAACACCCAAAACCCACTTCAGTCCTGGACTCTGCTTCTCTGCTCTGTTTTCCCAGGGTGTCCTTTGGTTAAGTCTTAAAGAAACAGTAACATATAAGCAATAAAACACAAAACTTAAAGAAACTATTATTACTTTTTATTGTTTCTTATTATTAGTATTAAGGTTTTCTATATGATGTTCCTTATTGAAAATTCCAAATAAAAACAACTTTTTTTTTTAAAAAAAGAAACTATTATTACTTTTCACATCCCCCCACCCCAGTTCTTGTACCATATCATATACCCTTTCTCCAGTGCAAGCAGCCTGTTTCCTGGGAGGGGAGAACTGTGGAAGATCCTGGTAGCCAACCGTAGCTGGATAACATCTTCCTGAGTTAGTTTGCCTCTGTGCACACAGATATTTAAGGCCTAGGCATGTCCAGAGGTGTGAGACGAAGGGCTTTCATCCTTCCACTCTTCACCTAGAGATGGGTGGAAGATCAGCTGGCAGAAAGAGAAGACCTTTTTGGTGCTGTGAACCCTTCTCCTGCTTTTTCTGTTGTCTTCTGTTATGCTTTCCCCTCTGAATGGTTAGTAGTCCCCATAGGGTAGAAAAGCAGAATATTAAATAAATCCAGTGCTTGTTCTGTACATGTTACAAAAGTTGTCACTTAGGGTTTGGGAGCAACAGGAGCTCTCACCTAGACAGCCAGAGCTGCCTTTCCAATTTTTACTCTTGCATCTCCTACTTTTAGGGTTGCCAGATTCCCTGGTAAAGGTGGTTGTTTCCTGCTCCCAGGCCTCACCTCCTCATCACTGATCAGCTGGCCAGCGATGGGGCGAAACTCACCCAGATAGAGAGAGATCCAGTGCCATTACCCATGTGACCCAGACATGACCAGGACATAGGGGGTGACACTCTGGTATTTGGGCAAAAACTCTGTGGTAGAAGCCAAATTTACCATAGAGCAGGGGTGTCAAACATGCGGCCCAGAGGACGGATCAGGTCCCCGGAGGGCTTCTATCAGGCCCACAGTGGAACTGGCTGTCGTCTGCTTCTTCTTCCATTTCTGCTGCTGCTGCGTCATTGTAGATTTGCAGCTTCCAGATACACACCTGATCAGCATACTCAAGATTGCAACACCACAGACATTTTGATGCAATAATTATAAATAAATAATTCAGAGCAAGAGGTGTCCATTATCAGACACTGTTAAATAAACAAAATATTGCAAGAGTGCTAATGTTTTAAGCATGTTTTTATTTTATGTTAAAAAAACCCTTTGTGTTTGTATCCTTTATAAAGCTTATTTATCCGCTACCTGACATTACATTTTATGACACACATGGCCCGGCCCAACAAGGTCTCATTTATGTCAGTTCCGGCCCTCATAACAAATGAGTTCAACACCCGTGCCATAGAGTTTTTGCTTAAATACCAGAGTGTCACCCCAACATCCCAGAAGTGATTATGTCACTTCTGGGTCACATGGACAGTGATGTAGAAATGTGACTATATGAAGGCTGGACCTCCCTGCTGCTCCTAGTAAGTCCCTCCTACCCCCACCCCTGCCAATTGCCAGGAGGAAACTGTACTGCAGAGGACTCTTCTATGGCTGCTGTGGAGGGTAGACTCTATGGCATTGTATCGGACTAGAGATCCCTGTCTTCCACCCACAAATCTCCAGCTAGAAACCCTACCCCACCCACCACTGGTGGCCAGGGGGGCCTGCCAACCATAGTTCTAGAGTAAGGTTGACAGCCCCAGGCAGGTCCTGGAATTTTCCTGGAATTACAATTGATCTCCAGATTACAGAGATCCCTTCCCATGAAGAAAATGGAAGCTTCAGAGGTTGGAATCTATAGCATTATATCCCTCTTGAGGACGGAATCTATAGCATTACATCCCTTTATATGTGGAGGGTGGAATGTATAGCACTCTGTATCCCTTTCTCAGATTACCCTCTCCAGGCTCCACACCAAATTTCCAGAAAGTCAAGCTGTACCCTTTTTCACAATACAAGAACTCGTGGGCACTCAATGAAATTGCTGAGCGGTCGGGTTAGAACAGATAAAAGGAAGTACTCCTTCAACCAAAGAGTGATTAATACATGGAATTCACTGCCACAGGAAGTGGTGGTGGCTACAAGCATGGACGGCTTCAAAAGGGAATTAGATAAGCATATGGAGAGAGTGATGCTCTGTCTTCTTGGTGCTTGGGGAGGGGGGTCAATAGTGGGAGGACTCCTAGTGTCCTGGCCCCACTGCTGGACCTCCTGATGGCACCTGGTATATTTATTTATTTATTTTTATTTAACCTTCGATTTATATACCGCCCTAACCCCCCCAATGGGGGTCTCTGGGCGGTTTACAACTTTGTAGTGCTAATCACTTTTATGGATCCCTAACTATGGGCACATTCTCAGGGGTTAGGTCAGCCTACCTAGCACCCCGGTGGTGGCGGCTCTTCCTTCTGGTCTCTGGCTTCGGCTTCCTTGGCTCCTTCGGTCGGCAGGACGCTCCTCTCTCTGGCGCAGTTCTTCTCCAGTGAGGCAGCCGTCTCGGTGTGTGAGTTCATCTCTCCCGGCCTTGGCTCCATCTGATAGGCTCCGCTGCGCCGGGAGATGACGTCATCCGCACCTTCTGCTGCTCGCGCTGGCCGCTTTCTGCTGGAACTCCGCAGGCCACCAGGGATCGCTCCACTGGCTCTCGATGTTCCGCCGCGCCGCCTCGTCTCTGCCGCCAGGATCCGCCGTCACCGCCGCCGTCGCCGCCATTGTTGTTGTTCCTTCGCTGCCGCCGCACACCACACTCCTCAGACGTGGGGGGTGCCCCTACCCTACTAAGGGTAGGTTCCCATTCATCTACTCGCCCTTTAACGGGCTTTTGAACCGCTGGGTGGGCGGGAGCTGGGACTCAGGCCGGGAGCTCACTCCGGCCACGGTGGGGCTTGAACAGATGTTCGGCCAGATGTTAAGGCAGGCTGCATTAACAGCTTGCGCCACCGCTCCCTTCTCCCTTTTTGGCCACTGTATGACAGAGTGTTGGACTGGATGGGCCATTGGCCTGATCCAACATTGGCTTCTCTTATGTTCTTATGAATTCTCTCACCCAGAGCTGGCAGCACTAGAGTAGTTGTCTGTTCAGTCCTTATACTAAAAATCCTGCCTGGTTTATCAAATGGGACAGGGGGGGAAAACCCTTATTAAATCAATTCCATTTTAAGCTTCTCAAAGCAGAAAACATTGGGAATTACACTCTACAACTCAGTATATTCCTTAATTCTGTCTTCCTCAGCATGAAATAATAACAGTGTCAATAAAATTACAAAATATCATTGTTTACTTGTAGTTCTGCTGGGCGTGAAAAAAAAGAGAGGGAAAGGGGACATGGGGCTGCAAGTAGAGCTGCCTTTTCTCTCATCCAAGTTAGGCTGGAGAGTAAGTCTATATTATTTAGGTAGTCTTTTTTCCTGACTTGGTTTTATGATGTTAATTGTGTTAATGTTTTAATATGACAGGTTTCTGGACGGCTTTAATTTGATTGTTTTATTATAAGCTGATTTGAGCAACAAGGGAAAGCATTATAGAAATACAGTAAATGAATAGTATAAATGCTATTCATTATAACATCTTCTGAGTTGTAGGTGATTTTTATATTGTATAAACTAGGTAAGTCAGAGCAACAAAGACCATTTCTACAACAAATCAAGGCTTGTATATGGATTGAAATGGGTCTAGATAATCCATCTCCTCCAAGATCACTTGCATAGCCACCACCTTTACAAGGAATGTTGGCCATTAGGTGGTAATTATTGTTGGAATTGAAGGACTTTACACTACCTCTTAGTCTCCGATTACAAAGGGATTCCACAAGAGAGTCATAGAGATAGATAGGCAGGACACTGACCACCCTTCCTTTACTACTCTCTGGTGCACTCCCTTTGAAGTGCAGATTTCTACTCTTAGGAAATACTTCCTTCTGGCTTCATCCTTGCTTTTCACACAATGCCACTCTTCTCCATCTTGGCACCATGAATAAACAGGAGGAATTGTCATCATGGACTATTCTACAAATTCAAAACAAAGTGCCTGGCTTAAAATAGATATGCAAAGAACAAAGGCCACATCACTTACATTAGGTATAATGAATGCAGTACTTAAACACACACAAAATCATCCTGTGGTCTGATTAAAGTTCAGAAATGTCACTTGCCAACTAAGAACATTAAGATAATAAGAGAATAAACTGCAGAAAGAAAGAAAAAAATGTGTATGAAAAATTTCTGTCCTAATTCATGCTTTGTTGATGTTTATGAATATAAAACGTTGAAATGGAGACACTACTAACTTTTGTTATTGTACAGTCCCTCTGAGCAGGACATTAGGTAAATCTATTCTGAAGTGCTGCAAAATGAATATAATTGATTGAAGTTGGCTATCCCTGATCAGAAACTATTTGCTCAGGCCATGTTTTACAACAGCTCAGTTCCCATTTACCCTATCAGTACATTTTTAAAAGTGCTGAAGAGCTGGAAGCTGCCATTTTATCATCTCATATGCTTATCATTACATTTAACAGTGTAATTCTAAGGAGAGTTACACAGTCCTAAACCCACTGATGCCAACAGGCTTAGAAGGGTGTAACTCTTCCTAGAATTGGACTGTAAAGCCATTATATCTTAGAGCCATGAGATCTTCTAAGAGATACAGGCTACAAACCTAAGAGCACATATTTGGTACTATGTTCAATGGAAATCAGTTGTATTTACTCAATAGTAAAGCTTGCTGTTGGCATAGGGGGCAACAGAGACATTTTTATGGGTATACTATAACATTTCAAGGAGTTAAGGGAATCACTAAGATTCCAAGGCATGCTTTTGGGTATATTTACTGTTGATGTCAGAAAGTAGTTAAGAATAGTTGCTGTGCATTTTTTAAACTTGAAATAACTATAGTAGTGTTCGGATTAGGGGTGTGCACAAAATTGTGGTTTTTTCAGGTTCAGATATATTGAACCCCCAAAATATTGTTATTTTGTGATATTCCCAAATCCCAATATCGGTATGGTATTGGGATTCGGGAAATATTTGGGACTGACAATTTTTTTCGGCTCCTTTAAACTCTATGGGGACCATTGTAGGCAATGGTCCCCATAGGCTATAATGGAGAATCAATTTAGGGGTAGTGTCATGAGCGGCGGCGACAGTGCTGAGTCCCCACCTGAGTTGGCATCACAGCCAAAGGTGCCGGCATTGCCAGAACCAGAAGCCGGCCCCTGTCGTGGGTCCTGGCTCTGCTGAGGTTGACTATTCCTCAGAGGAGGAAGAGGCAGGGAGCAACACAGCCTCCTCTGGAGTCAGCCCAGAAAAGGAACCCTCAGCAGCACCTGAGGGAGAAGAGGCCCCAGCAGCTACACAAGAGGGGCAGCCAGAAGGAGAGACTGATCCAGAGCCTTGCCCAGCACCCCCAGTTGAAGACACCCCAAGGCCAGAATCCCCACCTAGTTCTCCTGAGGGCCCCAGACTCGGGGCACACCAGAGGCTGAATATGCAAGAGCTGCAGGTCTTGCAAAAGCAATGGGAGGAGCTGTGAGTCTTGGCAGATTGACACCCAGGGAAGGGAGGACTTGTTCATAAACACCCCACACACCTGCCTCAGCGTGGTAGCAACAGTGCAAGTTCAGGTGTGCTCCTGGCTTGTAGCAACCGCTCCTTGCTCCTGCAACCTTGGACTGATTTCCCAGCTTTCTGACCCTTGGCTCTATTATTTGACTTGATTCTGGACTGTGTCTCCAGTTTCCAGTGTGTGGTAACTGTGGTAACCAGCTGAGCCAGTACAGCCCCTCTGACTCCTCACAATTTGATAGCTTGCCAGCACCTGAGCCTGTAAACCCCACACCTGGTCCCGCAGCAGCCAAGGAGGCACAGGTGCAATCCGGGAGCCCTCCTGACTCACCTCTCCAGGTGGTTCAGTTAAGGGAGCTGCTCCACAGAGCCATCCACCGTCAAGATGCATGCTGGCAGGGAAGATGAGCACCAAGTCCTGAGTATTAGCAGGAGTGCCGCCACCGTCACAGGAAACCCAGCTGGAGGCCTATATAACTCCCACTTGGGATTGGGCTCTCGTGGAAGCAATGAGTTACCTCCATTCATGCCTCACATCCATCTTTGGCTTCTGTCCTTAGCCCACCACTGGCTTGGATTCCTGGATTCCTGACCCCAGCTTCGCATGACCTCTCTTTCAGACTCATGATTTGGCGCTCGCTCTGACTCTCCTGGCAATGACCTCGGACTGGACTTGACTTCTGCCTCTCAGCCCAAGCCCAGCCTGTGACAGGTATCGGGGGCTCTGGGGGTCTGTTGTTTTGAGGCAGAGGCACCAAATTTGCAGCTGGTGCCTCTCCTCAATCCCACCCCCCATTTCAAAAAGATTGGACCAGGGGGTCCAATTCTATGGGCCCCAGAAGAAGGTGCCACTATCCTCCCTTGTTTCCAATGGAGAAAATACTGATTCAGTATTTTGGGGTACTTTTTTGGTTCGGTTTAGCCGAGTGCACTCTCCTAGTTAGGATTACAAACTCTTAAACCATCTTTTTGTAAAGGAACATTAAATTTCATTTTATTTAATAATTTTGTATACTGAACTATTAATTTTAAAAATGATTGGGCAGATCTGTTTTGGAAGATATACTATTTACAACAATAGCTAGTGTATAGAATCAATGAGCTTTTCAGAGATATAATCTGAAACAAATTATAACATGATCACTGCATCATTTTTGTCTTCCCTATGCTCCTTGAAACACCCCTAGTCTTGTTCTAATTGGCCAGCCAGCATGAGGCAGTGTGCTAACATTATGTCCTTTGTCTTCCACGGACAACCCACAAAACCTTCCCTGTAACCCATTGTTGCACTTGCTTCTTTGATCTTTTATTAATTACTGATTTGTAAAAACAGTGCTGAGAAGGCAAAGATCAACTTTGATTTGGTATATATCACCCGTCTGTGAAGCCAGTGAAATGGCATTGTTTCTTCATGGAACTGTCTGGATTTATTAATGAAGCGATTGCTAAGAAAAAGGTTGTCTATCCTATAGTTTATTAAAATATTTTACTGTCCATGCATAGCCTTCTACAGAGACATCTTGGAAAACATCAAGTTCAATCACTTTTACCTATAAATGACATCATGTGGGGCACCACATGACCAAATTTTGAGGCATTGCTGTCTCTTGCACAGATGAAGAATTTTCTACTTCTTTGTAAGTCCTGAATCATACAAATGATCCAAAGAAGTAGGGCACATCTGATTTGTTATTATGGAAGGAGACAGCCTAATAATTGCCCTCCATCCAACTGAAGTTACATGAGAACTGACAGTAGGTCACTTCTAAGGAACATGTATATAGCAAACCAAGGCAGAACAATGACATAACCACCAATTAATTAAAGGTTGCCTAAATTCAGTGAGAAATGTGGACTATAAATAAAGTAAATAAATAGTTACCTCTTCATACTGTCTACTTATGCATTCTCATTTGGCAGTACAGGAATGAGCTCAACCATCTGGATGATATGTTCTCTGGAGACATTGCTAGTAACAAAATCTATGAGAAAGAAAACAGGAATAACGTTGCTACGAACATGGTTTTGACTGGTCTGTTCATAATTGCTGATGCTTCCTATAATCTTAGACGACACTTGGGACTAGTATAGCATACTGCAGGGCTCCCCAACATGGTACCCATGGGCATCCTGGTGCCTGCTGAAACCTTTCCTGATGCCCACCAGGAGTTTGTAGAAAGTGGGTAGGGCCTGGTAGGGGTTTTGCCAGCAAGGCTTCTGATTGGCCATTGGAGATTTAATTGGCTATGCAGATGTTTAAAAACACTGTTTTGGCAGCAGCTGCTACCACAGGACAAGGATCTTTACTGTGTGTCTGAAGCTAAGCTGTAGCAGCCATGTTGTGGGTGGCTCCACTTCCTGCAGCAGCCATTATGTGGCAATGATTTTGTGGCTGCGCCAACCACACTGTATCAGAATTTTGAAAATTTTTTAAAAATGTTGGGGACCTCTGGAATATGGGATTTTCTTCATAGATTTTATCAGATCCTTTGTCTCTAGCACGTAGTGTTGTTTCACTGAATATAAAACACTCCCTGTAGTTCAAAGATATTTGTGGAATCCAAAAGAGCTAATACTGGGGCGGTTTGTATGTGTATTTGCATGTGATTTGTTATTATAGATCCTTTCCATGAAGGCAGAACCTGAAAATATTACCAATTTTATTTCATTGCCTAGTCATTATTGTTCCATGATTCATTGTTAGTGCCCAAAACAGTAAAAGGCACTGTGGAAAAAATTGCCAGCTCTTTTTTTCTGCCTGCACCAAGGGGGTTTTAGGAGCATATTGCTGAAGGAGAGTAATTACAAAGAATACCAAAAGGGAAGAGGATGGAAGCTGCCAGTCAGGCTGATTTCTCTCTTTGAATCAGTGAATTGGTTTCATGGCCCTGCTGGAAGAGCTGTTGGCTGTTAATCAGCAATGTACAGACATGTACAAGGAATTGTAGGTATATTCCATCAATTATAGTCTGCAATATTCAGACAGCCTAGATAAATGGGGAATAATTTACATATCTGTAAGTATTTGTTACTAGTAGGGGAGCTCTCTTCTCTAAGGGCATGAATTAAAGTTAATAAATTGACCAAAAGTAAAGGGAAAATAACTGATGGAATATCTTATCACTGTTCATAAGAAAACCAGTAAGAACTGTTTAGTTCTACCACTTATTATTTCTAGCACCTCCCAGCTGGTCCTCATTTGTGTCCTTTAAATTTTAAAGGGCCATTATATTCTATGGTTGGGGTGTCAAACTCAACTGTTATGAGGGCCGGATCTGACATAAATGGGACCTTGTTGGGACCAGGCCATGTGTGCCAGAAAATGTAATGCCAAGTAGTAGAGATATAAATTTTATAAAGGACACAGACTAATATAACTAAGGATATTATTTTTTACTTAAAATACAAACATGCTTAAAACATTAACACTCTTGCAACAATTTTTTGCTGATGCCCCTGTGCTGCCTGAAGTGGGGAGCAAACCCATTCCCCAGCCCACTGTCATGGTCAATGCTCTGAGCCTAGGACTCAGGGGAAAACACGAAATGGCTGGACTTTGCAAGCTTTTTTACATAAATTGCTTCACATGCTGGTCAAGAACATGTGAAGGCATCATGACACAGAGTTAGGGCTATGTGTTTGTCTACAAAACTATAGACTTCCCCAGAAAAATAACTCAAACTCCTATGAGGCAGTGCAAGAATAGAGAGACAGCAATGTACAGTGGTCAGTATCAACCTACTATCTGGGAGGCCTAGGTTCAAAATCTCCAGTTTACGAAGGAAATTTGCTGGGTGAACTTGGACTGGACACACACTCTCAGCCTAATCCACCTTAATGGCTTGTTGTTATTACCAGACAGTTCATGTTGCTTTTCTACCGAGAAAGACTGGATTGTGAGGGCATGAATACAGAGAAAAGGAGAAGAAGGGGAGGTGAAGGCAGACCCAGTTGCACCTGGAAGAGCCATGGCATAACCGGCCCAACAAAGCACACACACAAGGCAAGGCAAAGGAAAGCTCATAACATGAATTAAACTTTGTCGGTCTTAAGATACCACTACACTCAAACTTTGCTTTGCATACACGCAAAAGCATGGTAGTAAGGTGAGAAGGAGAGAAGGTGGAGGTGAACCCACTTGCACCTGGGAGAGCTGCAGCATAATGAGCCAAACAGAACACTGTAGCAAGACACAGGAAAACTCATACTTTGAATAAAACTTTGTTGGTCTTAAAGTGCCACTGGACCCAAACTTTGCTTCACACACACAGTCCCATGGTAGCAAGGTGAGGGGAGGTGGGTGCAAGCAATGAGAGGGTGGGATTTGCATGAGAAAAAACAGGAATGGCATTTGGCCTCATCCATTCATAGAGAGGGGAAAAAAGAGAGCCCCAAAGTGCACATTTCCCTTGGTAGCTGAAAGGTTGGTTCCCTCCACTTCTCTCACCCTCTGTGGGCCAGCTCTGGCCTATAGGCCATAGGTATGGCACCCCTGTTCTATGGGGAAACTTAGCCTGCAGAGCTGGTATACATAGCTGTTTTTTTAAAAAAACATTTACTTCATTCATACCCTGCCTTTTTCCACAATGGGGACCCAAAGTGGCTTACATCAGTCTCCTCCTCCATTTTATCTTCCCAACAACCCTGTAAGATAGGTTTGGCCGAGAGAGTGTGACTGGCCCCAGATCACCCATCAAGCTTTCATGGCAGAGTGGGAATTTGAACTGCAGTTTCCCAGATTTTAGTCTAACACTCTAACCACTACACAACACTGACACCTAGAAAACAATGGGCTGTAAATCTGGCCTCTGACTCTGGCAGGGTGTTTGGGTGTCTTCTCCCTCCCTGCCTGCCACCTCCAAAGGGATCATAATTCCTTGTTTTAAAAAGGCATGGTTATTGTTTTTACTGTGAAGTATTTTTCCAGTGTTTATTAAAATGTTTTGATATAATAATAATCCTGATAAGTTGTAAAGATGATTATGCTCTTCCTGGCTTTCCAGTACAGAACAAAAAATTATTTTTGAAATGTACACCCCTAATCCTAGCTACCTACACCACTTGCTTACCTGAGTACCTAAGCGAGTCCAGGAGTACTCACAAACAGCATGTCTGGTCTTTCAGCGGGAATACAACTCCATCCAGAACAAGTGATACATATCTTCCCATATCAGCTTTATTTCTGATCCATGGCATTTCTATCTATTTTCTGGATTAAATTTCACTCTGTTCATCCTCTTCCAATCCTTTACGGCTACTAAGTAATGACTATCAGATGTCACACCCCAGTGAGCCTTGCCAGGAAGTCTGTTGTAAAACCATAGAGTTTTTGGCAATTCCTGGAGAGTATTGACCTTATTTCTGGAGATTCCTGGAAATTTGATCATAGAAGTCTGGATGCACTGTGAGAGGTACAAAAGCCAAGAACTGGGAAATGAGAGAAAATGGAGTGAAGTCTGTCTTGACTAGACCTCTAGTTTCTAAGTTCCAGCGGGCTTGCATTCATTCCACAGCGGAGCATGTCAATGCAACACCAATGACTATACAATTTAGTCCAAGGTTTTTATTTCTTTTGTTCATTTTGTAACACCCTGTAGTGTTTTGATATAGTTTTGCAGTGCTTTTGTGCTCTAGTGAATTGAGATTGTTTTTTAGTAAGTAGATCCAGGTGGGCAGCCATGTTGGTCTGAAGCAGTAATACAAAATTAGAGTCCAGTGGCACCTTTAAGACCAACAAAGGTTTATTCAAGGAATGAGCTTTCGTGTGCAAGGCACACTTTTCCCAATATATTGGAATGGGGTGTAAGGTTCAAACTTATAGAGAGGGAACTTAACATGTAACATGATGATGTTTAAGATATGCAAAGTCCAAAATAACAAGCTAAGGTTATAAGGTCAACAGCTATAAAACAATAAATATATCTGAATAGCAGATAAATGTCCAAAGGTGTCTTTTTAAATTTTGGGAAGCAAACTGAAAATCTCCATTCTGTCCTCCCAGGTGTGAAGATGACTTAACAGCACTTCTTGAGGTGGATGCAATGTCATGTCAGCAAAACATCCCAATATTCCTGGCATTAAATTCAGTATTCTAATACACTATTCTGAAAAAGAAAAACACTAAAATACAGAGGATTTATAGTCCTTCTTGGTGAGAATACAAATGTGGGGACTGAATGAGTTAGTATATATAATGAGATAAGAAACCAATATCCCTGTTGAGTCCTGGGGAGGTTTTTGTTCCAAGTGTTGTAATAACTTGTAATTCAGCAATTTCCCTTTCCATTCTGTTCCTGAAGTTCATTTGTAATAAAACAGCTACTTTGAGGTCACCCATTGAATGTCCTGGAAAGCTGAAGTGTTCTCCTACAGGTTTCTCAGTTTGGTGATTCCTGATGTCAGATAACATCAAAAATACTAACTGAACTGAATAATACTAACTAACTATACCGGATGCCGACCGGGGGCATTTTTTGGGAACATCTATCATGGCCACTGGGTTGTTATTGCTACCAGCACTTTATTTTTATTTTATTCTATTTATTGTGAGCTATGACTTGGTATGTTTGTGTTTTATATTTTTAATTCTTAATGTAAGCCGCCCTGAGCCTGCCTGTGGCAGGGAGGGCGGGATAAAAATTGAATAAATAAATAAATACATTCATCCTCAGGCATAGGGTTTGTTACCATTTTCTTTCCTTATTTCCACACGGCTTCATTAGCAATCCCTAGCTGTCCCATTTTTTCAATGTTTCCCCCTGTTTTTTCTAAAACCTATGGGAAAATGATTTCAGAGGGGGGATGAAAAAACAGGACAGCAAAGGATTGCTAACAAAGTTGTGTGGAAACAAGGGGGGAAGGTAACTAAGGGAAATAAAATGAAACTGGAACGTTACTGCTGTCTGGAAATGCCACTGATAGCAAAAGAAAGGGCACAGCTTGATTAGTGAGAGCTACTGGAAGAAGGCAAGAGAGAAAGAGGTAAGTGTGGCAAGCCCTCTCACCCATATGCAAACAGACTTTGACTGCCTTTTGGAAACTATCAGGCAAGGAAGGGGTGTGATGTCTGAAGGAAAACCAGGAATTCAGGACTTTCACTACTTTTGTTGAATAGAGGGGAGTGAGATATAAAGCAGAGTTTCACTCTGAGTCACTTCACTCCATATCAACTCTCCTAATGGTTTCATGAAAATCTTAAATAGTATGGAGGATAAAATGAAACATCATGATACACCATAAGTCATGGTTGATTGTATCAAATGCTGCTGAAAGGCCCAGGGAAATCTTGTTGATTAAACACCATTAGAGCAAACAAAGATCTACATTTTTGAGAGTGTTTTTTTCTTGCATCACTTGTCTTGCAACATTCTACTCCTCCATTTTATCCTAACAAGAACCCTAAGAGATAGGTTAGGCTGAGAGAGAGTGACTGGCCCAAAGTCACAAGGCAAGCTTTCATGACTTAATTCAAACCTGGGTCTCAGAAATCCTGGCAGATGCTGATGCAGAGTTGCAACTGCATGAGGTAAGAGGGCTGAGAGAGGCTCTTTTGTTAGGAGAAATCCCTGTTAGGAGATTAATCCCTTAGCCCAAATCTGTTTTATGTACGACAGGGGCTTAATGGGTTCTTTGCACCAGTGTATACAGAGAGCAGAATCAGGACAGAGACTCCTTTTTCCCCATAGGAAGAGACAACACGACTGGATGTTTAAAGAATAAATGTTGTCTTTACTGAATAATATTGGAATTCACAATCATACCAAAACTGATACACACTCACAAACACACAAGATCCTTTAGGTACAATAGAAATGAAAAGCAATCAGTATGGAAAATAATAACCTTTGACTAACTGGGTGATAACACACAAAAGGATGCCGGTTATACTTATCTGATTCAGACGAGAGAGTTTGATCTTCTCAATGAAGAATGCGGGAACAAAAGATCTAGCTATAGGGATTCTGCTTCACACGGATGGAACCAGCCAACACGTGTGGGCTCCCTTGTAGGCCTACCAAGAGAGCACATGAGAATTACCTGCAGTAGAGCTTAAGTTGCCTAAGTGGGATAAAGATGGCTAGCTAGCTGGCTTGCTAGCTGGCAGAACTTAAGTTACAAAGTTGGGGTAAAGATGGCTAGTGTGGAACAAAGGTTGCTCCTCGCCTTTTAAAACCTAGTTTGGGGGTTGGCATCTATGCCAACCTCCTATCTGTAGTCTGTCCTATTCCCTATACCTATTGGTTGCTGGGATGTGACGTATCTACCTAGAGGGAGTGGGCAATATTCAAATCTTAACCTACAACTCAATGGAAGCATCTGGTCAAGGTGTGAAGTTGTATTGCCCAGGAAACCTTTAATGTGTAGATGCTCTAGCTGGTCCCCAAGCTGTAAACAGGAAGAAGTCACTTTCAGATGCAAACCAGATACGAGGGTTACGTGTTGACCAGAAATTCCTTCATGGTGGAAAACCTGTTGTTTCAAAGAGTTCTCTTGGCTGAGCGTGATGGAGAATGCTTCTTCTTCCCAAGGCAGGATGGGTAGGGGTGTGTGTGTGTGTTCATTAGCATACCAATGCAGGCAGCACACTGGCATAGCAGCTCCCAAATGCAGGCAGACTCAAAGCACACAGATTTCCCAAACCCATACACAATGCAGGTACATTCCATACACACATACATCAGCACAATACAAATTAAATACAGTTTTAAACACATTTGCCAACACTTTCTCCACATGTATTTTCCTGGACGGGGAGATAGAATTTTCAGGGTTTTAATGTAATGATGCTAAAGGAAGAAGCACTATTGGATTAAGAATCAGAAAACCAGTCCTGCTTTACGATGGGAGCAAGTTTGCAGTCCTTTAAATAATTTTCCAAACTAATCAGAAAATTTATTGGAGTACAGCTTTAGTTCCATACTTAGAGCTAAGACAAAGCAAAAACAAGGCCCACCATCAAGTGCATCTGTTGAGAAAGTTATCCAGACAGTGTTGCCCTATTTGAACCAGTATTTTAATACTGTATTCATTCTAATTTTGAATGTTGCTATTTTGAAGTTGCTAGCCAGTTGGTTAATATTCTGTTTTGATCTTTTATCCTGCTCTTATAACAAGTGCCAGGTTGTCTGTTTTGCAAACCCATTACCAGTTGCCATAGAGAGAACTATTCATTAGTGCTAACGCATGGTTCCATATGGCACACATTAATCACTCTTTAGCTGTGTAAACAAGATCTTGCATTCTGTTCTTGATACGGTTTCACTGATTACAAGGAACAAGGGGTTTCATTTTAGTAAGTCACACCAGCACATGTGATAGCAGGAGAAATAAAAGTGGCTGCAAACTCTAATTTATATCTGCTGATCATATGATAGTTATTTCTGATGGTCAGAAATTAGAGCAGACCTGTGATTTATTCCTCGTGCTATTCCTAACAATCCCATCTCCATGAAGCAGCATTTTTTGGGGGGGATCTTGGGCTAGCCTATAGCAGGAGGGGTGAAGTGAGGAAAGCCTGTGTCAACCAAGACAAAGGTGTCTGCTGAATTAAAATTAATAGAATTATTTCTTGTATATTTGTATGTGTGTTTAGGGTTGGATCCCTTGGAGGATTTCCACAAATGGGAAAGGAGTGTATGTAATTTTTTACAGTGTCCCTGTCGCCGAGCAGACCTGTGACTCACATCTCATTACGTTCTTGGTAATCCCCTGTCCACCAGCAGCAGCCTTTTGGGGAACATGCTGAGCTACAGCGGGAAGAAGGAAATAAGGAAAGCCCACACTACTAGGGTTGCCAACTCTGGGTTGAGAAATTCCTGGATATTTGGGTATGGAGCCTGGAGAGGGAAAGGTTTGAGAAGTGGAGAGGACCTCAGTTAGGCCTGCCAAGTCCCCCCGGGGGGTGGGAAACCCCCACCCCAGAGGCCCGTTCCCCGCCGCCGCCAGATCGGGCCCTGGGGGGAACTCCACCCCCCCGGGGCCACCCCGACTCTATTTTCCAGGATCAACACGGGAGTCCCCTGCTTCAGGATAAGGTACGACTTGGCAACCCTAACCTCAGTGGGGAATAATGCCACAGAGGCTGCCATTTTCTCCAGGGGATCTGATATGGACATCACTTGTAAATCCAAGAGATCTCCAAGCCCTACCTGGAAGCTGGCAGTCCTACACACTGCTGATAGAAATCCTTTCTGTCAGTGGAAATACCCCACAGAACCCAAGCCATAGGGTAGGATCCAGCAATCCAGAAAGAAAAATGTACTAAGTGAAACTCTGCTTGCTGCAAATGCCAGCATAACAGCTGCACCAATATATAGTGCTTAAATATAAATTTTAATGAATTAACAATGTGCATATGAAGCAATGGAATGTACAACAGATGGTTGGCATAATTTGGTTGAATTATTTTTTTGACATGATACCACAAACATCTTGTGCTTTGTCTTGTGCATGACAAAAGATGGTAGGGATGCTACTGCTTTCACTTAGGGTGAGCAGACAGTGAAGAGTAATTTCAGTGCTTCCACTTGCAGAGCTGTGGTGCACATGGAAATGTTAGAAGGGCATATAAGGAAGAGGGGAAAGGGCGGGTTATTTAAGTAAAAGTGGTGGCGGCATGGGTTGTATGCGCAGTTGTGCTTAAAGAAATCCCCAAATCTCTGTTTTATGTTCACGTGTTACAGTTTTGTAGTTCTCTATCGATTATATATATTAAAATCTGTTGGTATCTTTAGTTTACTACACATTTATGGCTGGGACTCTACTTCAGTATTTCCCTACATCAATGTAATATAGGGTTCACTTTGCACTTGAGGCAGCAATAGTTTGGCATCAAATTATTGCTGGAAACAGCAGTAGGAATTAGTTTTAGAGTGAAACTAAACCATTGAACACAATAGTTGCCTAGAATGTTGTAGATGGAAAAAGAATGCCCTTTTCAAAGCAAATCCTCTGCATTCCCTTATTTAGTGCAAGGGGAACACAGGTCAGCCATTCTGAGCATGGAAGCAAAGCAAAACAATTTGTTTCCAGCTTACGTTACAGTGTTAATATTGCAGAATCAAAGGGTTAGATCCAGCCAACCGCTAAGCAACCAAAATAGAAGAACAGACTTTTGCCACCTTCCTACTGCCACTCAATGCATTCCTATAAAAGCTGCTCCTGAGGTTCAAGGACCACTGGAAAAAAGCCTAGTTGTTAGAAAAAGAACACAACAGGGTATCTCTGTCTCTTAAAGAGCTCCCTTTAAGTGGGGTTCAGGTACCTGTACATGACCACTGTAATGAATGAGGTTTTAAAATTAATTTTTCTGATTTTTAGATTAAATGATACTAATAAATAATACTTCCTCACCCAAACATATCTATGTAGTAGTAGTTGTAGATTTTCCAAGCTGTATGGCCATGGTCTTGCCAAGACCATGGCCATACAGCCCAAAAAATCTACAACAACTAATGAACTCTGGCCGTGAAAGCCTTTGACAACATATATCTATGTATCTTTGAAATAAGTAATTATGTTAATAGTAAATTTGTTTTTAAATCAAATAAATAGAGCTTTTCATCAACCCATTCTTCCCCCTCCAAATTCAATAACACACTTGACCCCGCCAAATCAAAATGGCTGTTGTTTGAGAATCATTATCCTACTAGGAATAAGGCCTGTTGTGGAAATAAATACAACGAGATCTAGAAAGAGGCTCTGGGTGAGTGCCCCAGCCTTGGGCACTCAGTGTCAATTTGCTGTGGCAACCTCAGCAGGGTATAATGGCACACAGTTCACCATTTTCTCCAGGGGAACTGATCTCTGCCACCTGAAGAGCTCCTGGAGATTGGCAACAATGGTTCCCCCCACTCTATGGTTTTCCCTCGGATGATTGTGGCCCCGCCCCTGGCATGCCCGATGTGGTTGTGTCACTTCCGGGTGATGTGGTCACTTCCGGATCACTTCCGGGTTCACCACAATTTTACGTTGTGCATACTTACAGAGATTAGTGGTAAGAGCTTTATACATAAGGTAAAATCTTCACAGAACTAAACTTTGAGACTGCAGAAAGGGTGGGAATATCCTGTTATTGAACAGTGATGATCATTTACTTTCAATCTCAGGATTGCTTTTTAAATAAAATTATTTTTACATGTGTTAAGAAATGAGCACAATGATATTGGTAGGATTCTTTTCTTCTGTGCTGACTAAAGTTTCTATTAAGGTAAAACCCTAATATTCATCTTTTTGTTTAATGGCCTTAATGCAGTACATAAAATATTAAGTGGTATCCATAAAACTAGTTAAAGATGCTTTCCCACTAACGCTATATAGCTAATAGCTTTCTGAATCATCATTTCTAAATGGTGCTGTTCAGTGACATAAATAATGTTCAAAAACACTAGATATTCACACCCCCCAACCCAATATAAATGAAAACATACAGCTACAGAAAAGCAGAAATACTAATTAGAAGGGGTGTGCAGCAAGAGAAAAAAAATGGATCCAGATATATTGGAGCCAAAAAGGAAGTTCAAGAAGATTCATGGTTCGTAGGGTCTCATGAACCATGAACCTTCCCGTTCAAGAATCCTCTCTGTGGTTCATGGTTCGTGATGTGGTGCAGCTTGCAAAAGCCATTTAAAGGGAACACGTTCACTTTAAATGACTTTTGCAAGCCATATAGTGCACAAGGAAATTCACCTACTTCCAGGTGACCTCGCCACTTGGATGTCACTCGTGCAGTGTGGCTTGCAAAAGCCATTTAAAGGGATCCCTTTAAATGGCTTTTGCAAGCTGCAATGTGACTCACAAGTGAACTCAGAAGGTATTTAAATGCTTTGATCTCTTTAAATGCCTTCTCTAAGCCCCGCCACTGGCACCACCATGTCTGCTGACATGAACCTCCCAAAGCCACCTGGGAGGGTTTTGGGAGGTTCACAGTGGTGGGATGGCATGAACCTTGGTTTGTGAACCACAAACTGGGCCCGGTTTGTCACAAATTTAGATTTGTGAGCTGGTTCGTGCTCATCTCTAGTACTGGCACCAAAATTGCAGGGAAGATGCCGGTGCATGTCCTTCAAATAACTCCCAAATTTCAAGTTGGTTGGACCAAGGAGTCCAGTTCTATGAGCCCCTGAACAAGGTTCCCCCAGCCATCCTCCATTGTTTCCAATGAAAAAATAAAACGTGAAAAATGTAAAACCCAAGAATTTCCCACTATGGGATGCTATTGCAAGCTGTTGCTAAAACCAACCGATGTAAAACATGAGAATTTCAAACTATGTAAATGTTAAGAATCCACAGAAAACCTGCAAACCCAGCAGAGACCAGCCCCCGCAAAGAATGAACTTTTAAAAACTTTTGAAACTGACAGAATCGTACTGAAAGCAGCCTGGCAAGCTGGTACCAAGCCCTGAAGACACAGAAACACAGATTTTTTTTGGGGGGGGGGAAATTCCCTGGAGCATGCAAACACTTGCTCCCAGTATTCCCGGTCAATTCCAAATATTTCTGGGGTTTATCAGGAGCCATTTTTCAGTATTCAGAAAAAAAATCCCAGATGTATTTGGGAGACCTAAATATTTCCAAAAAATACAAATTAGGAATTTTTTGATATATTTTCGGATCAGGAATATCTGAATGCACATCCCTACTAATTAACACATGTTTTGTGTGCAGGTGGAGTAATGTTTACTCTCCAGCATTTTTGCTAAAGGAACTCAGGCAGCAGTACTGGGGAAACCATGAGACTTTGGAGAGGCACTGTCAGTGAAAATAGGAACTACTGAGACATATGGTGGTCTGATTTGCTATAAGGCAATCTTATAGCTCATACCCACAGCACATCCCTTCCTATTGTACCCAACACATACTAGTGCTTTTGTCTACTCTCAGTTTCTTACATGGGTGAGTGGTTAGGGATGCTTTTCAAAAGTTCTGCTATAATCTGCAGTATAAGAGCTACCCCATAGCCTTTGCTTGAGAGCCTGAAAACGACCAAATCCATGAGCTATATTGGCAGCAGAGCTGGAAGAACCAACCCGAGTAATTGTCAATGGTTCTTATCCACCAAATAAAGCAATTAGTAAGCTCTATTCAAATGGCTGTCAATTGGGGACAAAGTGGAAAATTCCATGATTCCCAAGTTCTTATCTAATAAGAGCACCATTTTCCCTTTCTGCATGAGCTGGGGATATTTGGGAGTTGTTATGAAATTTGAAAGAATGCTGAGTTTTTGATCTTGTCAGGACTGAAAGCACTTTATAAATGTCAGAGCCAGATAGTGAAAATCTGGGACATTGCTTTGCTGCTTAGCTTGTGAAAGATCTGTTAATGAGGCCACAGGAGAACAGAATGCCAGGCAACATAGTGCAGTGGACATGACTCAGATAAGTGCACATTTTCTAACTCCTTTTTATAGACTTATGAAAATTCACCATGAAACTGCAGTCGGCCATAAATATACTAAGCTTATTCTATTTTTAGCAGTTTTTATATGGTTGATAAGCTGAGTGCTTGGAAGCACCATTTTAAATGGAACATTCAAAGGGGGCCTTGGTGGATGGCTAAATTTGGCAATGTACGAAAGAAGAAATGTGTCACTACTTGATTGGCAAGTGTTGCAGCAGATAAACATGTTTAAGGAAGCTGCATTTGTTTTGGGGTTTGTTGTTGATGTTGCACTGTTTAATAAAGGTGCTTGTGTTTTATGGTGTCTTGATTGTAAAAACAAGAATACAGAGCTTGTCTTACTGGCTAGTACTTTAAAAAAGGTAAAGGTTCCCTTGCTCGAAAGCCAGTCGAATCCGACTCTAGGACTTAATTATACCTGCATTCATCTTCTTGAATTCCATGACCTCAGCTTATCTGTGGTTACTGTCAAACACTAGTAGAAGAACTTCAGAGTGAACCCGGAGCTTTAGTCCTTGTATTTCAACTTTTTAGGTATGATTTGTATAAAAATACCTTATAACAAAGCAAACTAAGGCTCAGTTGTTTGAGGCTCATATAAACAAGGAATGCTTTGCTATGGTTTCAAAACCAGACCAGGAAAGCAAGCAAGAAACAATCAGAGTTATGACATGAATTAGCTCTATATAAAAGAGTCAGTTTCCAGTCATACTCTCCCTTCCAGAAATTCAGAGCAATTCATGAGGGATTTCTCACTGTACATTGCACATTTTTTCTTTTAAGCAATTTTTCAGAATCAATTTAACAAGGCCAAAAATGCGATTATAGCTAATTTTATCAACTGTCAGTCACTTGTCCAAATGGCTCGTTTTAATATGCATTTTGGTGTTGGAAGCCTTGCTCCGAAGGTGTTTTGCAAGGGTAATGTCTTTCATCTGCTTTGGTGGCTCCATGGATTACTGTCTGGGCTTTTAGTAAGACAGCTCAAAAGTTAAAGTGATGTCAGTGCTTTAAAAATACATTTTATAAATACTTTTTTAAAAAAATCAAAGCCAATAGAGGCAACAATTGAGTCTTTAGCAAGGTGTGATTGAAGACCATGCTGCTGTGAAGCCTGAGACTATTGCTGTTCTGTCCAGGCTTATTAGACTTAAGACCCAAAGGAAGGAACAATGTATAGAAATCAAGTTAATGCAATGACATTGTGTGTTTTATTTCATACATATACTTCCATTTTGTATTCCACTGGCGATATTTCACTAGAGGAAGTCCTGTTAGTCTGTTACAGCTGAATGGAGTCTTGTGGCAGCTTAAAGACTAACACGTTCATTGTGAGACAGAGCCTAGTTGATCACTTGTATGTAATGGTATAGTCAGTGTGCAGAAGTATGTACATACAGACATAGATTATTTATTTATTTAGAAAAAAATCATGCTACCTCTCCAGGGAACCTGCAGTTTATGGAATAAAACATAATAAAAATATAAAGTTTTGAAAGTTATTAATTAAAATCCAGCATTAATTGTTTTTTTAAAAAAACATCCAGCATTAAAAAATTTTTTTAAAAAAAACATCCAGAGGAGAGAACATTCAGCTGCTTAAAATAACTGTTTACAGACAAAAAGTAAGTTATAACATGGAGTTAAAAGATCAATCCCTTAATTAAAATCTTGGATGAATAGAAATGACTAAAAGAGAGAAATATAAGTGCCAGGCAAGCATCAGTAGGAAAGATGTTTCATAAACAAGATGCCACTACTGAAAAAGCCTGTCTCTGGTTGCCACCCACTTCTTTTCAGAAGGCGGTGACACAGAGAGCCAAGCAATTTTGGGACCCCGATCGTAGTGCTATCTGGGGAATATGTGGGGAAAAGCAGTTAGGTAAGTAGGCCCCTAGCCATAAAGGGCTTTGAAGGTAAGACTCAGCATGGGTTCTGTAAAGGAAAATCTTGTCTCACTAACCAGTTAGTGTTCTTTGAGGGGGTGAACAAACATGTGGACAAAGGGGACCCAATAGATGTTGTTTACCTTGACTTCCAGAAAGCTTTTGATAAAGTTCCTCATCAAAGGCTCAAAAATCATGGGATAAAAGGACAAGTCCTTTTGTGGATCAAAAACTGGCTGATTAATAGAAAACAGAGAGTGAGTATAAATGGGCAATTTTCTCAATGGAGGGTGGTAAGCAGTGGGGCACCACAGGGATCAGTACTTGGTCCAATGCTTTTTAACTTGTTCATTAATGATTTGGAGTTGGGAGTTAGCAGTGAAGTGGCTAAATTTGCGGATGATACGAAGTTGTTCAGAGTGGTGAAAACCAGTGAGGATTGTGAGGCACTCCAAAGGGATCTGTCAAGGATGGGCGAGTGGGCGTCAACATGGCAAATGGGGTTCAATGTGGCCAAGTGCAAGGTGATGCACACTGGAGCCAAAGATCCTAAATATAAATACACATTGATGGGGTCTGAACTGGCAGAGACTGAACAAGAGAGAGATCTTGGAATCATAGTAGATAACTCAGTGAAAATGGAAAGGGGAAAATATGGTTTCATTTTGAATTTTTCCAAGTTATTTTTCTAGGCCTTCACATCTCTACTTATTCTTTCCGGAGTACAAAGTAGTTGCTTGTTGTGTGATAGCATAGAAGATGTATTCCTCGGGTCTAAGAAAGTAAAATACCCTTGCTGGTCAGTGCAGAATTGTAATGCATGCAGTTCTGATAGGGTTGCCAGACTCTCAGTCGGGGCAGGGTTTTCCCCGATTTTCAGGGCTTCAGCTTGCCACTGGCCAGCTGGCTGGTGGGGGAAGCTCCACTCCCGAACAGGCACATTGCACATCGACATTGTCAGTGTGATGACATCATGCGGAAGTGATATCATCATGCCAGGCTTTCATTGTTTGGCTAGACATCATTGCACCAGTGATGTCATTCCCCCCCCCCACACACACTCCTGGAAGGCTTCCTCCCTCCCCCCCGCCAGCAGAACAGTTGGACCTGGCAACCCTAGGTTCTGATGAGGCAAAAGGAGAGTTCCTGAGGCAGACAGATTCTTGTTTTTGGCACCATTAGTGACTGGATAGATTAATGTGTTTGCCTTTAAGATGTCACAAAGCACCCCCCTTTGTCGTAGTGCATTATGATCTGTGTTATCTGGGTGGAAGAAGAAATAAGACAAGAGGTAGGTTATTAGAATACCTCTTGCATCTATGATCAGTGATGATATATTTATATAAACCTTTTATGAAATTGTAAGATTAAAAATTGTGGCCACTTAGTAGTGACAATTAGACACTGCCTGTGGAATAGATGACAAGGATATTTATTAAATCTGCATCCCAGAGCTCAGGCATAAAGCTCGATGAGTGACCTTGTAGCAATTCTTATCTCTCAGCCTAATCTACCACGGCCCCGGTCACACATGCCGGAAAATGTGGGGGGAGGCGTGGCTATTTGCGGCGCCGCAATTAGCTGCGTGACAGCACAATCAGACGCATCAGCGGCAACCCACGGTTTCGGCCCTCGGCGTGTGCGCAGCAATGAAGACAGCCGGAGGGAAAAGCCGTGCCGGCGCAATCACACCGGAGGCAGCCCGTGGCAAATCGTTTGCTATTACCTTCGAGGAGGTATTTTTTTAATCACGTATTTTTGGCGGCATGCCATGGGTTGGCAATGGGTGCACTCCACTTGCCAGATGTTGTGGTGTGATCACGCCCGGAAAATCCGCCATCCAATTGTGGCTCTCCCGTGGCAAATTCGCCGTGTGAACGGGGCCCACATAAAGTTGTTTAGAGAATAAATGCAAGGGTTGGTATAACATTTTGAATTGCTTGGAGGAAAATTGAATTTAAAAAAATCCAACATCAGATTTAACTCAGGCTTTAGATGCAGTTAGATGTAGATGTAGAGCCAGTTTGGTGTAGTGGTTAAGTGCACGGACTCTAATCTGGGAGAACCGGGTTTGATTCCCCACTCCTCCACTTGCACCTGGCTGGATGACATTGGGCAAGCCGTAGTTCTGATAAGAGCTGTTCTTGAAAAAGAGCAGTTTCTGTCAAGAGCTCTCTCAGCCCCACCCACCTCACAGGCAATGCTCCCTCTAAGACGTGGAGTCTTGTGAGCAAAAAATCTGCTTTGTGAGTCACTTGCATTAAAGTTGTGAGCAAGTGATTTGGCTACTGCATAAATTAGCTTGCTCTGGAGCCATCCCTTCCTGAGCTAAGGCAAAAATGTGTGAGCCGGAGGCTACAAAACTGTGAGCTAGTTCACACTAACTCAGCTTAGAGGGAACACCGCTCACAGGGTGTCTGTTATGGGGAGGGGAAGGGAAAGGAGTTTGTAAGCCGCTCTGAGACACCTTTGGGTAGTGAAGGGCAAGGTATAAATCCAATCTCTTCTTCTTCTAGTTATAAGCAGTGTTCCCTCTAAGCTGAGTTAGTGTGAGCTAGCTCACAGTTTTTTAGCCTCTGGCTCACCCAACTTTAATGCCAGTAGCTCACAAAGTAGACGTTTTGCTCGAAAGGCTCCACAGTTTGGAGGGAACATTGGTTAAGATACTAAAAGTTCACTTGTGCCAACATTTTGCTCAGTTTCACACAGTTCTCCTTATTAGAACAGCCATTCCACATTACTTTTCGCCATCCCTTTCCCATATCCACAACATAGCCTTTTTGCTAGTCAGAGGGAATTCTCATCCCTTTCCCCCCACAATGGAAAAGCTGGTAGGATTTATGAGATTGTAAAAGTGCAAATAAATATTCATCATGACAGAAACTGGACATATAATGGATCTCATATACTAAAAAAAATAGTTATTCCTTGTGGCATGTAAAACAGCCTATGATTTTTGGGTATCAGATATATTTTTTTGGTAAGCCAGAAAAGAAAATACATATTTCATTTCTTATTAATATTAACAGTAGTGACCAGCCAACCTCTTTACTCTAGTAGATTTAAAAAGGATGAAGCAATCTTGCAGTGCTCTAGAAATTCCCCATTGTCTGTGGTAAACACACACACACACACACAACCCCCCTCCCCCCAAAAAAAACCCATAGAGATTTGGGGAAATCCTAGTGTTGTGATGTCACTTCTGAGTACAACCAAAAGTGATGTTGCATGATGTCGTTTTGTCCAATCCAAACCTGGTTTTGCTCTCACTGAAACTGAAGAACGGTGCTGGGGGGCAGATTGTATCAGCAGGCAATCTGGTAAGCCTACATGTGATCTGTCCCTCTGAAGTCAGTCCCTGTTTGAAGGATGAAAGAATGTTTACTCTGAAGTTAGTCACGCTGAGTTCGGAAGCAGTTACTCTTGGGTAATTATGCATAGGATTACAGCCTTAATCTCTAGTCATTTTTATTTCATTACCAAGAAAAAAAAGTAATGCTCATTTCCCACTTGGCTGATTATTATTTAGTGTTCCAGATGCTTGTATCCCTTTTCTAATACCTCTAAATCATATACTCCTGGAGGAGTGATTTTCTATGTTGCTATCGGTGTTCCCTCTAAGGTGAGTTAGTGTGAGCTAGCTCACAGTTTTTTAGCCTCTTGCTCACACATTTTTGACTTAGCTCAGGAAGGATGGCTCCAGAGCGAACTAATGTATGCAGTAGCCAAATCGCTCACTCACAACTTTAATGCCGGTAGCTCACAAAGTAGAATTTTTGCTCACAAGACTCCACAGTTTAGAGGGAGCATTGGTTGCTATGTGCACTTATTTCCAATACTTTACGTATTATTAGGAGCTTACAGTTTGGCTAGTAAACTTCAATGCTTACACATCTATACCATAGGGTACTTTATCAGTAGTCTATGAGGTAATGATCACCTCTGTTCCTTGGCCATAATCCTTGCTCCTTCTGTTAGCAACTTTTTATCCTCCCTCTTTTCCTTTCATGTCCCTTAATACTTTTAAGTAATGAGTTCAGATACATGGTTTACACCATGCAAACACATGAACCTGCCATATATTGAGTTAGAGTCTTGCTCAATCTAGTCTAGTACGATGCCTTACTGGTAGTAACTTTCCAAAGTCTCAAGCAATAATATTTCTCACCCCGCTATAAAACTTTGATCTTAGGACCTGTGAACATAAAAACATAAGATAAACCAATGTTGGATCAGACCAATGGCCCATCCAGTCCAACACTCTGTCACACAGTGGCCAAAAATACCAGGTGCCATCAGGAGGTCCAGCAGTGGGGCCAGGACACTAGAAGCCCGCCCACTGTTGCCCCCCCAAGCACCAAGAATACAGTGCATCACTTGTCCCAGACTGAGAGTTCCTATCTGTACCATATGGCTAATAGCCACTGATGGACCTCTGCTCCATATGTTTATCTAATTCCCTCTTGAAACCATCCATGCTTGTAGTCACCACCACCTCCTGTGATGGTGAATTCCATGTGTTAATCACTGTTTGGGTGAAGAAGTACTTCCTTTTATCTGTTCTAACCTGACTGTTCAGCAATTAAATTGAGTGCCCACGAGTTCTTGTATTGTGAGAGAGGGAGAAAAGTACTTCTCTCCCTGCTCTATCCCATGCATAACCTTATAAACCTTGATCATGTCACCCCTCAGCCGTCGTTTCTTCAAGCTAAAGAGCCCCAAGCACTTTAACCTTTCTTCATAGGGAAAGTGTTGCAACCCTTCTATCATTCTAGTTGCCCTTTTCTGCACTTTTTCCAATGCTTTTCGAGGTGTGGTGACCAGAACTGTACACAGTACTCCAAATGAGGCTGCACCATTGATTTATATAGGGGCATTATGATACTGGCTGATTTGTTTTCAGTCCCCTTCCTAATAATTCCGAGCATAGCATTGGCCTTTTTTATTGCAGTCACACACTGTCTCGACATTTTCATTGAGTTATCTATTACGACTCCAAGATCTCTCTCTTGGTCAGTTAATGTGAAAGTGGCTAACTCTGCAGGGGAGCCCCAAAGCAACATTTAGTCTCTGTGGGTAACCAGGTGCTGGGTAGCAGGAGACCTTGAGGCCACGCCTCAGAACTAGGAAGGGGAATTGTGAGTCCTGCTCCTCTCAGCGGGGAACCTCTGAGCTCCCTCCTAGAGGTGGCAACCCAAAAGAGGGATTGGGCAGAACAGGGTTTGCAAGTCAAGCAGGCCTGTTCTGTCAGAGAAGCTTTCAACAACACTATCTGCAGCCATCAGTCTACCACTACCTTTCCCAAAGAAACTCTGATGTATACCTCTTCTCGATTCCCTCATTGTTCAATTCATTAAAAACCCACATGTCCAGTTACGAGTGGCAGACACTAATCTGGAGAACCAGGTTTGATTCCCCATTCCTTCACATGCAGCCAGCTGGGTGACCTTGGGTCAGTCACAGTTCTCTCAGAGCTGTTCTCTCAAGAGCAAGTCTCTCAAGAGCAATTGTCTCAGAGGTCTCTCAGCCCCACCTATCTCACAGGGTATCTGTTGTGGGGAGAAGAAGGGAAGGAGATTGTAAGCTGCTCTGAGACTCCAAGTGAAAGGCGGGGGATAAATCTAACTCCTCCTCCTTTTTTCCTTCACCCACCTTGCACCTCTGTCTGTGAGGAAAAGGGAAGAGAAGCTGCTGTTATACCCCCACAGCTCTGGCTGGCTGTTGCTGGAGGAACTGACAAACATTTTTTTTGCAAAGCTAGCCACAGCTGCTGATGGTCTGACAGATTTAAGACTAAACAGAACACAGAAATGGCTTCTCCAGTACAGAAGCTGTATTTTGATGTGTGCTTATGTGTGACTAAGCCTATTGCATTCAGTGGGACTTCTGAGTAAACACAAATGAGACTGGACTGTTGCCAAGTCTCAAACTCAGGGATGCTACCCACCTCTAGCTCTTCCTTCCACAATGATACGTTCACTCTTGGTGACATGGCCTGTAGGACAGCATGTGCTGGAAAAATGAGCAAATGTGGATGAGAATATCCCAAAGCAGAGCACAATGGGGAGTGATCATTGCTGCAGGGAAAGCTCAGTGTTAGTGAATCCTAAACCCTTCTCTATGCCATTGCTGTACACACAGCAAATAGTCTAGGCAACATCTCTAATTCTCACACAGCTGTTTCACAGCCTCACTGATTATTCTGGACAAGTCATTTAGTTTTCTCTGCCTCCATATAAGCACTTCATTACTTCAAAGGGATGTTGCAAGGATGCATTAAAGTATTTGTGGCAGAAGATACTATGTTAATGGGTCTATATAACAATGTGAGAAAGAGCTTGGTGAATCAGTTAGCAAAACCCATGCTAAGAATAAGATATCAGCCTCAATCTATTGACTTTTCCTACTTCAAACCTCAATAAAAGCAAGCATCATTCTGAACTCCTGGGAACAAACAAACAAACCCTGTATTTTTTTACAGACATCTCCTTTTATGTCAATGAAAGACCATGGAATAAAATGAAATAATGGAAGTGAGTGTTGTACAGAGAACAGCAGCTGCCACCATAATCGTGGGATTGTTCTCTCCATAAAAAAATAATTTCACAATTACATTTCTCCAAGCAAGCATATTCAGAGAATGTTTGGATTCCTCAAAAGGGCATTGTGTGAACCAAGCATGCACAATATTATTTTCCATGCACCAGCTCTTTTGAACTTATCACAAATACTGTGAAGCATTTCGGAGTGATCATCTGTCATATGATGTCTATCATGTAATAACTAGGGTTTAGTCAATTTTGTCTCTCCAGCCCTGGAAAATTTTCAGGATAAACAGTGATTCCATGTCTGCCATGGCCTCTGACTCCGACATGGAGTATCTGGCATCTATTTACAATCCCCATTGAATTCACTTGATCTTGTATGCCCATGAAATATGAGGGGAAACATTGGGAGGTTTTATTCTTATAGAATAGTTCCAAGACATCCTTGAAATTGCATAGCTATGCATCATAACAGAGTCCTTTCCCATACTGCAGCACAGAATAATCTACCCTAGAATGTTATAGGGACCATAATTCCTATAAGGTGAAGAAATGATTTAAGTTCCACTACAAAACTCCCACATGTTAACTGATTCTTCGGTTCCTACAACTTTGAATTTAAAGTATTCCCCCACCCCCCTTTTGAGGGGTCGCATTTTCCTGTTTTTGTTTGTTTTGTGTTTTTGGTAAAATAAAACCAATGTATTTGAAGGAGATACAGGCTAGTGCATTTTTGACTTGAAAGTAGGAAGGGGTTTTTTTGTTTTGTTTTTTTAGATGCTGTACACATATTGTAACTGTCAATGTGATTTAAGGTTTCTGGAAAGAGAGTTTCCAGTTTTATTTGTTATTTGCTTAGCAAAGCTTTGATTTTATGGATATGTATTTCAGGACTTTTTATCTGCAATTTTTCTTCAGGATTTTGATCTGTACTTCAGAGATACAGCATACACCTTGGGAGTTTGTCTGGTTTATACTTCTGATGTTAACCCATTCAGACTGGGATTCCAAATACTACTTTTTTCATGCAGCCAGTTCTTCAGTGAAGGTGGAAGGTGCCTGAGCAATTGTCTACCATTATTAGTATAACCTTTAAAAACATTCTGATAAGAAATGTAGTTATCTGTTATAATAGGATTTATTTATTTATTTATTTTATTCGATTTATACCCCGCCCTCCCTACCAAGGCATGCTCAGGGCGGCTTACACAAATGCATAAAAGTGCAATTAAAATCCATCTTAAAATTCATCATACCAAAACAGGTCAGTTATCCTAAAATCCATAAATCCACTAATTCTAACAATATTGTTAAAATTCAGTCTAGATTCTTTCATTCTTTGGCACTGTGGATGCTCATATTTAGAGGATATAGTGATGGCCACAGGAATAGACAGATTCATGGAGGATAAGTCTATCAATAGCTACTAGCAATGGTGACTGAGGGGAACCTCCACATTCAGAGGCAAGAACCCTCTGAATCCCAAAGCCAGGAGGCAACATTCAGGGGAAGGCCTCGGCCTCTATGCCCTGTTGTTGGCTGTCCAGAGGAACTGGTTGGCCACTATGTGAGACAAGATGCTGGACTAGATGGACCATTAGTCTGATCCAGCAGAACTCTTCTTATGTTGTTATTTGAAAACATTTATGTAAAAGGAAAAAAAAAATTCCTTCCCATAACTCGACAAGAACCATGACTTGACAGGAGGTTTACAACATGCCTGTTTGTATTCTCTGGAAGTTGCTTTGCATTACAGTGCCACTCAGACTTTATAGTTCATTAGGGTCATGCATATATACAAGTGATCTTGCAAAGACTGACATGTTCTTTTCATCCATCTGATCTGCAGTCACTTTACTGTGTTAATATTTTATCCCATACTGTTTGACACCTATCCATGATGTCTGTGAAACACGGTTCACGGCACTCCACAAGATTAAAGCATTATCCATGTCTCTACATGCAAAAGCCAGAGTGGCAGGGTGCCTCAGTCATTCAGCTGCCCCAAGACCACACCGGAGTGAGTTCAAGGCAGGCAGCAGAAGCTGCAGCTTGTTCTGGAGCCCTTCTCCTATGCCATTCCTGCCATTTCAGAGGCTACAACTCTGGGGCCCACTGCGGAGCTGAGAATGGCAGTTAGCAGCACAGGTGCAGGGGAACTCCACCACCCCCGATCCCATCGGTTTAAGGCAGGTGGCAGAAACACTGCCTCTGGTGTTCTGTTTAGAAACCAAGCTAAATGGCAAAATTACAGGTGTGGTTGAGGTGCATTCTCCTGTGTCACCCACACCAGTTTGGAGTCCCAGTTAGCTACATGGGCTCCTTGGGCATCAAACTGCCCCACTTGGATAAAATCCCAACTAAAACATGAAGCCCACTGAGTGTCTTTGGATTACGCATTTATTTTTCATCATAAACATTGTAACATGGAAATGGGGGGAAACTGGAACACTTATGGGTTAGTACAAATAGAAAAGTAATCAATATAAATAAACATCTGTAGTAGGTGGCAGGAGATTTCCTGGGAGGTGTAGCAGGTCGCAGGAGATTTCCAGGAGACAGAGATCAGTTCCCCTGGAGAAAATGGCCACTCTGGAAGGTGGAATCTATGGCTTTATACCCCAGTGAAGTCCCTCCACTCCCCAAACCCTACCTTCCCCAGGTTCCACCCTTAAAATCTCCAGGTGTTTCCCAACCTGGAGCTGGCCACCCTAATCCGTAGTTTAATATGTGAAGGTCAGTAATACTGATGTGCAGGAATGAAGTAGGAAATGATCAGAAACATGGGTGGGTAGTGAAAGGCATCTATTTACATTACCTCGTTCTGATTACAAGAGTACCCTTCTTCTGTGGTTTCCCTGACTTGGTTTTTGTATATGATAACAATATTGTGTCGTTCACAGGATGAGTAGATATCTGAATATGAGAAAGAATATATGGTTGCATTTGGGTAAGCAGCCCCAGCTCTTTTAAGCCTTTGAGGATGCCTTGAACTACTTAGTCCACTAAGAAATCATATCCGTACCAATTCAGCTATCCTTCTAACTTCACTTTCTCATTCTCATGTTAGTTTCACATGCTTCCCCCACCCAGACCAACAATTCATATGTTTTCTGAAGTGGTATAGTACCACTTCACAATTTAATTATCTTAGGCTGCGGTCACACAGAGCATTAGCCACGCTACAGGGACGGAAGATAGGCGGATTTTCCGGCAGCGATCTCACTGCCACATCTGGGAAGCGTAGAGCTCCCGTGGCTCACCCGAGGCTTCCTGCCGAAGATGCGGGGTAAAAAACTAGTACCTCGGAGGTACTAGTTTCCGGATGCAAGGGCGGGCGTCTGATCGCGTTGCCGATGGCGTCTGGCGCCTGCCCATGTCCCCTTGCAAAAAGCTTCCCCCCCCCAAGTCTCCATGGATGTGCACAAGCACCCAACGGAGCATGCACATACTTCAGTGTACGGGGGGGGGGAACCGTTTGCCCTGGAGGAAGGCGAAGAGGTGACTGCTTGTCCAACCGTCCCCAGAAGCCGCACGGAAGGCAGTTCAGAGTTGCCCAGAGCGGCGACCACCCCCCTCTGGGGGACCTGCCTTTCGGTTTCATTGTCAGGCGTTAGAAGGCAGCAGCAGTTTACTCTGCCTGTCAGCGCCTTCTTCGTGGCACTCCAATCGCCAAGCGGAGGAGAGGCAAGACGGTTGTCAGAGCCTTCTCCCCCCCCCGCCTGTCTCTCTGTGCCCATCAAGCCCTTCCACAGACAAAGCTGTCAGCCTTTGTTCATTTTAATTCCATCTTTCTGCCTCGTTCTCTCTCTCTCTCGAAGCACACCACGTCAGCAGAGAAGAAGGTTGTGTCGGTATCTGGTCGCGTACACGTCCCAGGCTCCTGCCCTCAGCAACTGGCGGCAGTGTCTCCTGCCATCCCCAGGCAGCGGCAACGGGAACCTCTGCTGCTTTCCTTCCTCCCGGCCACCAGTCTCGGGCGAGATGCGCCCCCGCCTTACCACCAATGTTAGTTTCCCTCACACTGAGAACTCAAGCTCCCTCTTCCCCACCCCTTGGCCATGTCCGTTTCTCCCTTCTCCTCCCACCGAGTGACCTTCGGGGAAATGTAGTCCATTTCAGCCACTTCTTTGCCACGCTGCAGGATGGTCGTGTGATCGGCACCTCCCCCCTATACACGGGACCTCTACGGGACCTCCACGGGACGTCTGATCGTGCAACCGCACGTTATTTTGCCCTGGGGCTAACAGCCACGCTCCCCCCCCCCGCATTTTCCTGCCTGTGTGACCGGAGCCTCTGCTCTGTTTCAAATAGTGCAATGACCTTATGCAAGTTTATATGTAAAGTGTGTATGCAGGAACAAACACTTATAGTTCTGTTCTCGGAAATACTCATCAAGCAAACAGCAATACCGAATTTACCTTATATTACTTGAAAAAGGATAAAGTTTATTGTCTTGTAGAAGTACTTAAACTGGAAACATATTAATATTGTCAGTGTGCATTGGATTGAAAGAACTACGAGGAAGAAAGAAAATATTGTAAATAATTCAGCCTGTTGTCGTAACAAAGAAGCAAACTGTGTGTGTTAAAAGTGTGTTAAAAAGAGCATTTAAAGTTATCTTGGAAGACTAGCAAATGCCATATAGAGTGTAAGGGTTAAGTATATGTTAAAACTGTGTTATAATTGCTTTTTAAGTGCTGTGTAGAAATGCGACTCAAGAAACTGTTGCTTTCTTTTGGAAACCCTGCTGTGCACTATAAAACTATTCCTGAGCAATATATTAAACAGCAAGCTTGAGCAAATAAATGAACTTTGTCTTGTAGCACTGCAGTTGTCTCCAGATTGTGTCATACTGAACAGTTTCAAGATCAAGTATGGTCAGCTGAGTCCAGCTGCCTTTCTAGGTTTCTGACAAACAGATGCTCTATGTGTGTGCTGAAGGAGGCTGAGACAACATCTGCTTTATAAGCCAGTCCAGGCACAGTTGGGGCTACGGAGGGTAAACAATAACTGCAGCAGGTCAGGCTGGAGAAAAATGTTCTAATTTGGAGCCCAAATTTCCACTTGTCTAGAGGAATGCAGCACATAAACAAGTTCTTCATTTTGCTTTATGTTCTCCCTTCCCTGGAAAGTGGGAGGAAACATTAATAAGGTCAGTTTCCTTTGCAAGAGAGAGCACTGGAAACATTATGGTGATTTTATAATCATTTATTTATTTACAAATGTGTGAACAGAATAGGAATTCCTAGATCACACAAGCAACACACGGCAGTTTTAACTTAATAGCAACAGCGCTGCTTTGAAACTCTAGAAAGCCAGCTTAATCTTTCTTTTAACAACTCAGGCAGCCCACTAGAATACTTGCTATCTTTTTCACCATGCCAGACCAAGATAATCTCAGGCCTTCAAGCTCCCTCCTGGAGAGACCAGAAATTCTACTGACTTATTTAGTGTATTTATTTTCCGCTTTTCTCCCTGAAGGAAACTTGAGTAGCTTGACGGTGGAAAGTGCCGTCAAGTCACACCTGACTTATGGCAACCCCATAGGGCTTTCAAGGCAAGAGACATTCAGAGATGGTTTGCCGTTGCCTGTCTCTGTGTTATGACCCTAGTATTCACCGGGGGTCTCCCATCCAAAGACTAGTCAGGGCCAACCCTGCTTAGCATCCAATATCTAATGAGATCAGGCCAGGGGTCATTTCCTGCGGGAGCGCACAGGAGCGGAGCTCCAGCAGTAAGGAGCCCAGGGGGCAGGCACATGCAACAAGCCCTGCCCCCTGCTCCCAGCAGCCCTCAGTTGGGCCATGAGGAGCAAGAAGCAGCCAGGTAAATTGCAGAGCCTCCCCCCAGCCCGCCTTCAGGTACAAGCTCTCCCTCTTCTGTGACAGCAGATCTGCACGTTCCCCCCGTCCAATAGCTAGCAATCCAAAACAGTCCAGTGGAGCCTGAGCAGTGGGTGTTGTCTTCTGACACACTTCTGGTGATGTTAAGGGGTGTGGCATATTCAAATAAGTTATGCTAATGAGCTATGCTAATGAGCTCTTGAACCTCTTTTTCTACGAAATGACCCCTGGATCAGGCTAGCCTGAGCTATCCAGGTCAGGCCCCCAAAGTCGTTTACAACATAATAAATATAATGAAAATACAATATAAAACAATTACAATTTAAATAAAACAAGCAGAAAGTAACCAATTGTAACTTGGACCCATTTTGAATCTAATGGTCTACTTCATTCAAAGGCACAAGTCAGGAGCCCTTTGTGCATGCCTCTAAAGACAGGAAGAGCAGGAGAGGGAAACCACAGCTTAGATGCTTCAGCTTGCGGCAGGGTTGTTCTTTCCACTCGGTGGCTCCTTGCTCCTGAAGGAGATGAGAGTGTTATAAGGGTGTAAGTATTAAAGGGGTGACTTAAGTGCTGCAAAAAGTAAATTATGAAACATAATGAAACAGCAAATGCTCTGACAAAGCCACAGACTTGGGGAAGACACAATTGCCACTTTATGCTTCAAAGGCAGCCTAATGAATTTGTCCTTGATCCAGACGGTGCCTCGGAATGATGATGCCAGTTATGCCAACTGTAGAGATGCCTCTAATGATTTATTTATTTTGACAATTATATTTCTGACAACATAAACCAAGCCAGGATCAATTGATGGTCTTTTAGGGACTTTTGAAATGAGAAGCCAGTACTTTGTACTTGAATGTAAAGGCAGAAGCAGCAAGCAATTGCTGCCAATAACATCTTGAATGAGGCAAAACAAAAAATGTTGGCCTGCTAATTCTTATGTTAGAATTAAATGCTGTGATTCTTTGGCCACTGTACTGAGATCCTTACTTGATGACAGGCAAATCTTAAATTTTATGAGGCCTAGATATACCTTGAGAATTGTAGATTTTTTTTTCCCCTGGAGGAATCAAGAAATCATTTTTTTTCATGATATACTAAAGCAGAACTCACTGTAGAAAGACTTCTACTCTACATAATAATAAAGAAGTCCTATGCAACTGTCATAGTTAATTGCATATTTCATATCATTGTGATCTGATTTCCACTTCTAATACATCTTTTTTTCTATAAATTGAGCAAACTTGGGCGTTCGATAACAAGTACATAGTTGGCACCTGATGATGTATCTTGCTTAAGGCCTGCATGACCTGTAACCTGTATCCTTTCCTCATGATTTACCTGCTTCTGTCTGCTTGCAGTTTCTTATCATTGCCCTCACCTGTCATTGCATTCCTGAGGGGGGAGTGTGCGTGCATAGTGGAGCAAAGAGGCCGCTTAGTAATCTTCCATAGAGGCCCCAAAGACATTGTTCTCAGGAGAAATGTCCTTGGAGGAAAGTCTGTGCCTGGCTAGATAGTGGTTGTATATCTTTCAGGACCACTGTAGTACTGCTGACGTTGAATGCATGGAATTTGGGGTTGTAACTATACCTTGTGTTCCCCGCCTTGCAAATCTAAATAAAACATTCACTGAAGAAAGTGCATGGAGAGAGTGATTTGACTGGGGAACCTGACAGTTAACTGGGTGTTTGTCCTAATTTGACATTACCTATAATGGTTCTGAGCAGTGCAGTGTTAGGCACATGCCAAAAAAAGGTTTGTCCTTTCCGTTGGCTTTTTGTACTCAGTGTTCCCTTTTGAAAAAGTGCCCTTTCTGCCAATACTGCTTCAATAAACTTTCCTTCTGAAGAAGTGAGTCGTTGAGTCTGATTGCTGCAGGAGTCTGACAGGGACCACAGAAAAAAGTAGGTGGAATCAGAGAGAAATGAATGTGAAAAGAATGTAAAAGTTAGACTGAAGGAGAGAGAAAAATGGGGGGGGGAAGAGTGGTAAAGAGGGAACAAAATTAAGGAAAAGGGAGGGGAATATAGTTTTTATCTTGCTGTAAAACACTAACTACAGCTTTGTTTCAGTCTTGCAGAAAGGCACATTTAGCCCATAATCAGAGTGCTTTTTATTGTGCTCAGACTTCCCTGTGCCCCTAGCAGCTTCAGAACTGCATCAAAAAGAAAATCATTCATAAGGCTGGATGCAGCATGATGCTGGTTTCAGGGGCCTTCCAGCTGACTTGGGCCCCCCAAATTCTGTGTCCCCCCCCCATCCCTCCTTTCAGCAGCCCTGGTTATGCTGATCTGAAAAGAACTACTGAGATGAATTGCATTTTGGACAATGAATGTTTGCCTAACCTGAGGCTACTTCTGCACTGTCATTTTTGTCACTCTTTGTCCCTTTTGCTTTGGGTCACCCCCCCCCCCATTTCCACATGTGTTTTGCTCCCTCTGGGACTACCACAGAGAGCAACACGCATTGGGGGAGGGAAACCCCTGAAGTAATAGGGACAAACAAGTGACAAAAATGGTAGTGCGGAGTCATGATTTAAGAAGACACCCTCTTCTAAAGTAACTTTGCAGTTGAACAATTCACCAGAGTGCAGTCCTAAGAACACTTAATTAGATTTCTGAGTAGACTGACTTAGAATAACAGGAAGCAAAAGTAATAAGCAATATATTTTGAAAACAAGTTTAGCAACATGTTTTCAAGTGAAAAAATCTGTATAAAATGTTTAAATGACTGCTCTCTTTTTCTCTCACTGTTGTACTAGCAGATTGTAGAGTAACTATAGGAATACTCTAAGAATGATACAGGCTAAGCTCAGAGGCTATAGGAGACACAGAGACATTTTTCTGGCCCTATCAGGATGTAGGCAGGCATTTGCACATCTTTGAAAGAACTTTGGGCTTCTGAATAAATGGCAATAAAAATGAAGTAATTAAAAGTCACATTCTCTTTTAACATGCTGTAATCAAGCAGCATAAGGAGAACATATTGCATCTGACTCCCCCCACCCTTGAGAAATGTATCATTTAGCTCAGCATTTCCTTTAGCTTTGTGTCTTGTGTGTATTTCTGTAAGATACTGGTACTAAAACCTGGATTTCAGTTGCCTTCCAAATTCAGCTTCAGAGTTGTACTGAAATTCCTACAATAGGGTCTTTGCAAGATGTCATTAAAAATGAAAAGAAAAGTCTCCATTTATTTGTAATTTATTATTTGTTAGACAAGTTTTTTCAGTGTTGGTCTTGACAATCAGTGGTTCATGTCTAAAAAAGAAGAGGTGCTGCAGTTCAAGCCTGCCTGGAAGCCAAAGCCTCTCACTTCCAAACTTTGTTTACATTTGTCAGCTACCTTTCTCATTGAAGCTCAAGGTGGATTACGAGGTTACAAAATGCAATGCAATAAGGACAATGCAATAAAGACATGTCATGTACAGTACAATAAAACTTCTGAATAAATGGCAATAAAAATGAAGTAATTAAAAGTCACATTCTCTTTTAACATGCTGTAATCAAGCAGCATAAGGAGAACATATTGCATCTGACTCCCCCCACCCTTGAGAAATGTATCATTTAGCTCAGCATTTCCTTTAGCTTTGTGTCTTGTGTGTATTTCTGTAAGATACTGGTACTAAAACCTGGATTTCAGTTGCCTTCCAAATTCAGCTTCAGAGTTGTACTGAAATTCCTACAATAGGGTCTTTGCAAGATGTCATTAAAAATGAAAAGAAAAGTCTCCATTTATTTGTAATTTATTATTTGTTAGACAAGTTTTTTCAGTGTTGGTCTTGACAATCAGTGGTTCATGTCTAAAAAAGAAGAGGTGCTGCAGTTCAAGCCTGCCTGGAAGCCAAAGCCTCTCACTTCCAAACTTTGTTTACATTTGTCAGCTACCTTTCTCATTGAAGCTCAAGGTGGATTACGAGGTTACAAAATGCAATGCAATAAGGACAATGCAATAAAGACATGTCATGTACAGTACAATAAAACTGGATTACGCAGATTTCAAAAAACAAGGAACAGCATAATCTCTCCTTATATATAATTCTGTTTTCAAGTGGCAACGTTCCATGCACTCCCTCAGCCATTGGCCCATCAGCTGCCACTCAAGAGTACTTGCGTGCCCTTGGCCAGGTGCTGGGTCTGCTCCTCCTCCCCGCCCACTCTGCCTTCAGCCACTGTGCCCTGTCAGAATTACTGGCAAACGGCTTTCTCCCTTGACGAAGACACTTTTCCTGCTTGCCTCCTGTGTGGAACTAACTTTCCCCTCAGTGGCTGTTGGTAGGTGTAACGAAATGGCAGTTACCTGTGTTTGTAAGATGGCTGTGGTTCTTTGTTTAAAATGTTCCCCCATAAAGTTTAATTGAGCTGTAGTTCCAGAGAGGGGCCTGCAGGGGTATCACTCACTAAGTTGAATGGGGCTTCCTCATCTGCTGACCTACAGTTCCCAGCTGCCCCAAGGCCAAAATGTGTGGGCAAACAGGGACTGTCCCAACGGGCAGGGTAGCATCAATATAGGCTGCAACCCATCCAGGGAGGAGGCAGTCTTCGACCCTGGGAGGCAGCAGAAATTCAGCCACTCCACAGTCAGCTGGACTGGGGAATGAATGGAAGTTTCCCTGCTCTCTTGGGCAAGAGAGAGAGGCTGAAGGACAGCCAGAGGCCGGTCCAAAGAGAGATCCTGTCCTGAGTCCACAACCTGCAGAGGTAGAGAGTATTGTGTGTAGGGAAAGAGGACTGCGTTTAACCCATGTTGATTTATGCTGCTGGTTCATAGTGTGTACCTAGTCCTATTGGAAATGCATGTGTTTACAAGGTCTGACAATCCAGTCATTATAGGGTTAACTTGTTTTCCTAGTATTGCTATTGTTTGGACTGACCTGGAAGGGATACCTGGCATTGAGCCAATGGGGAATTAGCCCGGGAAAAGTAGCTTCTACTGTGATACAGATTGGTTGGTTGTTTCAGGTGACTTCCTTTCTAGGGGTCGAGAAGAAGGACAGATTCTCCATTATCTGTGTGCTAGTGTTTGACTATAGACAGCTTAGAAAATGTAGCTGTTAGTGTTATGTTTATTTGTAGTAATCCCGTGTACCTTTTACCATTAGAAATAAAGGTTTTTAAAGGCAAAGAAATCTCTTCTTTCCAATGGAGCAAGATCCATTGATAGTCTGAGTATTAAACACTTATGACTATTTTACAACAAATTGGTAGCAGAGGATGGGTTTTTTGTTTTTGAAATGCTCATTGGATTGAGAGAGAGAGAGGGCGAAGCTGGCAAGTAGAGGCTTATTTTAAATGGGAACTATTTTTCCTGCAAAGTTTTTCTACTCTTTGCTAAACAGAGCTGTAGCCAGAAAAGGTGGTGAGCACTTTTAATTCTCGCTGATTGGAGGTTTTCTCACCTTATGCTGGCGTGCACTTTGGAAAGCAGCTGAGAGAAAGCTTTTTGAATTTTTTTCTATGCACGCGGAGCCCCAGAGGAATGGAGGAAAGCCGACCTGATTGCTTTCAAGTCTCCCAGTCCCAGCTGCACAGACTGAGGAAGGAATTAACCCCGTGAGTTCCTGTGTGCCTGCCAAAGCCTAAAAATGAGTGAGGCAGAATCTTCCACAGCCAAAGCCGGAATTTCAGCTTCTACACCCAGACAAGCACCAGCCAAACCTGTGAGTACGTTCCATACTTCTGGTGAGATAGTAGCCCTGAAATTGACACCCCACAATTTTTCTTGGTGGGAAGGCTTCCTCAAAGTGAAGCTTCAAATGCAAAGAGCCCAGCATGTCTTAACAATGACCCCCCCCCTTACAAATGAGCCAGAGAAAAGTGATTTTGAACAACTGGATGGCTATGCTAAAAATCTAATCCTTGGGTCTGTGGATCCTAACGATGTGCCAAATGTATACACTGTGGGGACGTCAAATGAAATGGTTGAATATCTGAAAAAGAAATATGGAGGAAGGACTACCAGTAAAATTTATTACCTGAAGGCTCAGATTTTTGATTTTAAAGTAAGAGAGACTGAACATTTGCCTGAGAAACTGGGCAAGCTAATGGGCACCTATAATGAACTTAAGGAGTTAGGGAAGACTCCTGATGAAATTGACATGGTAACTGCTATTCTCAGAGGTCTGCCACAAAGTTACAAAAATCTAGCTATGACTCTGAGGCACAAAGATGATCTAAAACTTGAGGATTTGTTGTTGATTTTAAAGGAAGAATTTGACTCAAGAAGCAGTGATGATGCTTTGTCTAATGAAATATATGTACTGAGTTGGAAACATGGGCACAGATTTAAAAGGAAAATTGAGTGTTTCATATGTAGAGGGAACCATAAGGTTGCGTCCTGTGAATTCAGGAATGTCAGAGACTTTGAATCTAACACAACTGGCAGACAAAAGCCTTCTGGAGCACATGGCCAGAGGGGCAAGACACTCAGTGGCAGAGGGAATAATGGCAGAGGTTTTAAACCGCAGACAGAGGGACGTGGGAATTTCTATGCTAAAAGGAAAGCCCATGCTTTCAGAATCTGTGATGATGGTGATGTTGGTGAAAATAAGAAAATATTCTTGGTTGACTCTGGATCCTGCATGCACATTTGCAAATATGAGGAACTGTGTACCTGTTTTCTGAACTTGATGTTAACAATAGCCCAAAGATTTTTCAAGCCAATAAGGAAATGCTTGATGTCAGAGGCGTGGGGAAGGTACCCATTGAACTTCTC
This sequence comes from Gekko japonicus, assembly GCF_001447785.1. Taxonomy (NCBI): domain Eukaryota; kingdom Metazoa; phylum Chordata; class Lepidosauria; order Squamata; family Gekkonidae; genus Gekko; species Gekko japonicus. Next base: position 324,939 of record NW_015161426.1, read on the forward strand.
ACTACTACTGGAGAAGTGATTAATGTTGTTGTGAGATGTGGCTCTAGTTCCTGGAGCAGCTGATAATTTGATTTCAACTAAGAGGCTTATGGACAGTGATTATTCTGTGTTACTTAAGAAAGGGGAGAACAGTAGAATCATTGCTGAGATACCTGATTTTGAATTCAAGGTGGAAGAGAGAAATGGATTTCATTCTTGTGGATGCCTCTGAGAAGACTGGAACTGTTAATGATGAGAGGCAAGTTTGTCAAACTAGCAATGGCTCTTCTGATCATCAAGATTGTTTATATGCATGGCATTTGAAATTCGCGCACAGGAGCATGCAGAGTGTTGAAAGACTGTTGAAGGAATGAGGAATCTCTGTTGTGAATCATGATAAGGCAAAGGAGAAATGTGTCTCAAAGCGAAGGGGACAGCCCCTAAATATTCTCGCCAGTCCACGGATCACAATGTGGAGATTCTAGAGACTGTGTACAGTGATCTTGTTGGTCCACTAGCGCCATCCTGTGGCGGGAACAAATATTTTGTGACTTTTACTGAGAATAAAACAAAATATACTTTTGTGTACCTGATGAAGAGCAAAGATGAGACACTGAATAAATTCAAATGTTACCCATTTCCTTACTAAACTCGGACTACAAGGTATTTGCCCAAATCCTGACAGAATGCCTCAAAAGAATAATTGGCCAGTACACCCATCCGGATTAAACAGGTTTTGTCCAAGGAAGGGACATTACCGACAATACAAGAAAAATGCTGAATTTAATCATGCATGGCAGCAAACAAAATACATCAAGTCACTCGCAGGATCACTGGACATCGAAAAAGCTTTCTACACGGTCGAATTTCAATTCCTCAAAGCAACCCTTCACTACATGCAATTCGGCCATACCTTCATAAAAGCCATCTCCGCAATCTACTCCTCTCCAATAACAAAATTACTCATCAATGGCTTATCATCCAAACCAATAGATCTTCATCATGAAACTCGTCAAGGGTGCCCACTCTTGCCTATTCTCTTCATTTTAGCTATGGAGCCGATAGCCAGCGACCTACGAAGTGACCCAACCTTCTCAGGGATCCAAGTTGGATCCAAGGACTTTAAACTCAGCCTCTTTGTCGATGATTTGGTCTTGTATGTCACTAAGCCATTAACATCTCTGGAAACATTCCATCGGACTATGTCACTTTTTGGTTCAATTTCAGGCCTCTGAGTAAGCCAACCTAAATCGATACTCTATCCAATCAATCTATCAGCTGACATAGTCTGTCAAATTAAATCTCGATACTCTTTCAATTGGCCAAAGAAAAGTTGGACCTATCTTGGAATTAAGATTCCCAATAACCTCTCGGAGCTACAAAAACTCAACCACATGGCCATTGCCGAAGACTCTTTTAATCAAATGAGGAAGTGGAATACTAAACACCTTTCTTGGTCAGAAAGATTATATACAATCAAATATTTCATACTTCCGAAGTTCTTGTATGTGTTCAGAGCTCTTCCAAATTCCGATATGTATCCACCAAGACCTCTTTAAAAAATGGCAACGCTCACTTAACCAATTCTTTTGGAATTATCCGCACCCCAGAATAAAGTTTGACACTTTACGCCGAAAACACAGAAGTGGTGGCATTGCTTTTCTTGATCTATACTTATACTACTCCGCAACTGTTTTGTCTAACCCGGTCAGGCAATACCACAATACAGACTCTTTGGACTGGGCCCTAATTGAGGAAAACGAGCTCCCATTCCACTCATTTAGAGAGTCTCTGTGGCCCACCACCCTCAGTAAGGTCTGTATGGCTGTGAAAACCCCTTTTCTCAAAGCTACGCTATCAACGTGGTTGGCCTACTGCTACAAACTATACAATTCGTGCTCCCCCCTATGCTCCTTTACAGGACAAGACTGGTTCCTTCCTGCGGAAAACAAAAACGCCTACCAACTATGGAGACAGGCGGATCTCTCCCGCTTTTATGATGTGAATTCCAAAGGAAAGCTGGCAATGGAATCCGATCTGGACCGTAAAGCCAAGGGTAAACTCCCCTGGTTCAAATACCTCCAGCTACAACATGCAGTAAGTTCACCTAGCATGAGCTCCAGCCTCAAACAACCCTTGATGATCTTTGAAAAACTCCTTGCCGCAATTAAGAAAACAAAAGGCTGAATTGCCCCTATTTACGCAATCCTATTAAAAACAGGCTCACCCACAATTAACACTTGCCAGGAAGCTTGGCATAGGGACCTAAAGCAAACTCTTACTGAGGAACAATGGGACATTATTTGGAAGACCCACTCCAAACTATCTAGCTCAATGACTATTTGTGCAGCGGCCCAAAAGGTGCTACTGCGTTGGTATCTGACCCCAGTCAAACTTTCCTACATAACGCCACATATTTCGCCCCTCTGCTGGAAACAGTGTGGGCTCAAAGCGAACTTCTTTCATAATTGGTGGGTGCTTCAATATACAATTATTTTGGTCCCAAGTTTTACATTACATCTGCATTATAACAGAAATCGACTTACCTATGAACCCAGTTCTGCTCAACCTGGGTCTCTGGAAAGCCAACAAACCACCTGAAAGAAAAAGAGAACTAATCAACATCTTGTTAACAGCAGCCAAATCCACTATAGCCAAATGCTGGAAACAAGCCAACCCACCTACAATAGCTTTATGGCTCTCGACAGTTTGGGATTATTTTTTACTGGGAAAATGCACTTTATATTTTGACTTAACACGCTGTGAGAGAGAACTATTTAGCCCTCTTGAAAAATCGTCTATATTCTTAGAAAAACATAAACAGGGTGCTTTATCCTCCTGATTACGGTACTTACCTTGATATCCTTCTGGGATATGAATAGCTGAATCTGGCCATTTGAAGCAGTGATGATTTAACAAAGTTATTATGTAAGTTTTATCTCAGACTTGTATATGTTGGGTCTCTATATGTTGACTATGTATTGCATTATTTCTCGTCATACCTAACTCAATTTAAAAAAATAGTCATGGGATAAAAGGACAAGTCCTCTTGTGGATCGAAAACTGGCTAATTAATAGGAAACAGAGAGTAAGTATAAATGGGCAATTTTCTCAGTGGAGGGTGGTAAGCAGTGGGATTCCGCAGGGATCCGTACTGGGTCCAATGCTTTCTAACTTTTTTATTAATGATTTGGAGTTGGGAGTAATCAGTGAAGTGGCTAAATTTGCAGATGACACGAAGTTGTTCAGGGTGGTGAGAACCAGGGAGGATTGTGAGGGACTCCAAAGGGATCTATCGAGGATGGGCGTGTGGGCGTCAACGTGACAAATGGGGTTCAATCTGGCCAAGTGCTAAGTGATGCACATTGGAGCCAAAAATCCTAAATATAAATACACATTGATGGGGTCTGAACTGGCAGAGACTGACCAAGAGAGAGAGATATTGGAATCGTAGTAGATAACTCAATGAAAATGTCTCAACAGTGTGTGACTGCAATAAAAAAGGCCAACGCTATGCTGGGGATTATTAGGAAGGGAATTGAAAACAAATCAGCCAGTATCATGACGCCCTTGTATAAATCAATGGTGCAACCTCATTTGGAGTACTGTGTACAGTTCTGGTCACCACACCTCAAGAAGAATATTATACTAATGGAAAAAGTGCAGAAAAGGGCAACTCGAATGATAGAAGGGTTGGAACACTTGCCCCATGAAGAAAGGTTAAAACACTTGGGGTTCTTTAGCTTGGAGAAATGACGGGTGAGGGGTGACATGATCGAGGTTTATAAGTTTATGCATGGGATAGAGCTAGTTGAGAAAGAAGTACTTTTCTCCCTTTCTCACAATACAAGAACTCATGGGCACTCAATGAAATTGCTGAGCAGTCGGGTTACAACGGATAAGAGGAAGTACTTCTTCACCCAAAGAGTGATTAACACATGGAATTCACTGCCACAGGAGGTGGCGGCGGCTACAAGCATGGACAGCTTCAAAAGGGAATTAGATAAGCATATGGAGCAGAGGTCTATCAGTGGCTATTAGCCACAAGGTATAGAAAGGAACTCTCAGGCTGGGGCAAGTGATGCACTGTATTCTTGGGGGGGCAACAGTGGGAGGGCTTCTAGTGTCCTGGCCCCACTGCTGGACCTCCTGATGTAACCTGGTACTTTTGGCCACTGTGTGACAGAGTGTTGGACTAGATGGACCACTGGCCTGATCCAACATTGGTTTCTCTTATGTTCTTATGATAATAAAAATAATAATGAATGACTGAGAAAACAATAATGATTATTTCACCACTAACTAAATTTCCAGACTACTAGAACAGCTTGGAATGATGCAAAAGAGTCACTAATCATAATTTTCATGTAAAATATGTTCCGTGCAAGACATGCAATAAAACAGCAGATGATATTTTCTCAAAATATAAACACTTGATGACATTTTTATTTATTTATTTTGCCATTCACTTCTGAAGAGTTCTCTAGTCAGAACACTTGGTTGATATAAGAACATGTTTATCATTGCTTTAGAATAGCTGAGCTGAAATGGAAGAACAGTCCTACCCCAATCACTGGGGGGGGAACTATTCTGAGTAACAAAATAAACAGACTAATTCACTTCATCATAAAAACTGTTCTCAGGAGCAAAAAGTATTCCAGATTACTTTCTTAATGTATTTATTATTTTATTGTGTTGCTGCAGTCTGACAAAGTTAATTCGAACCTAAGAAGAATCAAGCTACAAAGTAATAAGCAACTAGAGAGTAATAAGTGAGTTGATTTCTTTCATTTTATAGGGACAGATATTGTATGCCTGATGCTGAATATAGAGGATGTATAAGAGAGGCATTCAGAGATGCACCACATTTATTGTTCAGAGGTATGTTTCCATTCCCATGAAGGACCATATATTTCCATATTGTCCATCCTGACAGCAAGATCTGCCTCAAAGGATTTGATCTCAGTGCCCATGACTTCAGATGTGAGATGGGGTAGCAACCAAAGACAGTGCTGTACGAAAGGGGTTGAGGGGCGGTCCACCCCAGGTGCAGGGCTGCAGAACAGGCAAATGACAGAGCATTCCCCCACCAACCTCCTGGAAAACCTTTCTGGAATCTTTTCCCATGACATTTCAGGGGCCATGGTGCTGCAAAGCCTTCCTTCTTCCATCCTACCCCTGAATTCAATGCTGGGCTTAAGTATAGAAGACACGGTTGCAGCACTCAGCTTCAAGCAAGGGGAATGGGGGAGCAGGTTTGGGATCATTGCCCTTGCTTACTTGTCAACACGTGGTTGCCCCTGTGGCTTGAGTCTACAAAGGTGGGGTACCTGTTAGGGTTCTGAAATGGGAGAGGTCAGCCACGGAGTATGGGCTTTGCTCTCCTAGGTAGGTGTCAGTACCAAGTCCTCGGCCAGTAGTGCCAAGTGCCCTGTCTGTGCACCCTACCACCAAAGTGCCTCACCGCCTGCTCTAAGTCCATGTGGCAGGGAGCGTCAAGACAGATCCCTGTGCCGTGAGCCCTAACTACTGTGTTGCAAGGTGTCCTGGTGGAAGTCATTGTAGGATGGGGACCCGTGATTGGGTGCTGGGGAAGAGGTTTTGCTGCCTGGGGAGGGAGATGATTAGCCAAGCCTGTAATCAGTATCCTGAGCTCCTCCAAACCTAATGGGCAAAGCTGCAGTGGTGGGGGAAGACTTGATGTTAATGTTCAGTGTGCAACTATGGACTACACTATGTTTTTTGTTAGCACAACTTTCTTCCTCTGGCAGGGGGCACTCCCAGGCTGAAAGGGCTCAGGAAGCCGACTAACTCTGGTCATGCCCCCAAAACCACCCACAAAGACATCGGCACAGGGGCCTATACCTTAGTTGCACCAATGGGCAGCTGCAACGCCATGCTGCTGGTACCCATGAGCAATGGAGTGGTGCTGGGGGCCTGTGCCATCATAAATGGCCCTTACGTGGGCATACCTTGGACATATGTCAATACAGAGGCCAGTTGGCTCCCCGAGTGCTTTCACACACACCCGGATTGCTCTGCCTGAAAAGTAGGATAAAAGGCATAAACAAATAGAAGAAGAAGAAGAAGAGATTGGATTTATACCCTGCCCCTTCACTTGGAGTCTCAGAGCGGCTTACAAACTCCTTTCCCTTCCCCTCCCCACAACAGACACCCTGTGAGGTAGGTGGGGCTGAGAGAACTCTGACACAAACTGCTCTTTCAGGAACAGCTGTGCCAGAACTTGTGACTGACCCACGGCCACATCAGCAGGTACAAGTGGAGGAGTGGGGAATCAAACCTGGTTCTCCCAGATTAGAGTCTGCACACTTAACCACTACACCAAACTGGCTCAATACATTAAATAAACAGCAAAATTCTGACTGACTACAGTTTATCCAACTTCATGTATATTTAGTGAGTAGATTTCAGCAAACTGATTTTCACTGTGTTGTGTGCTAGTGACTAAGGAAAAATATTTAATATCTCATCACAATGCCGTAGTATTCCCTAGTTTCACTAGCAGTAGTATTGTAAACCTTGGGAGTATCAGGTGTAGAAAACACTGTGGTTCAAGCAGAGTAAAACTTTTTATAGAGTTCTGGCAGTTTTCTCATTCTGAAAGCTGCATAAAACCTATCGAAGAGAGATACATGCGGTCCATGAAGATGCCTCGCAGATCTTAATAGCAATCAGTCTCAACATGAAACATATAATTAATCTTCCAGCACAAACTATTTCCACTAAGAGATATTGCTAAATAGCATTTCAACAGTGTTCTTAATTAGAAAATACAAGAGACTCACAATTCAGTTCCACTACTAAGTTGCTGTATGACAAGCTTTTCCCCGCCATTTATAGTACTTCATAAATAATTTTAGAGAGTGGATGTGATGAAGATGATGATAATAATTGCTGTTATGCCACAGCTTGTATTACATTCAGAGTTTGCTTCTGGAATAAAAATTAGCAGGAGAGCTCACATAACTGCTAAGCACAATCTACCAATGCTCTTAACAATACTTCAGAGCTAGAGAGTAAAACACTTGCCCTATAATTAATCAGTTAAATAACCAAGCCCCATATCATTTTTGCGAGCTAATGCATTATGCCTATTTTGCTGTTCACTGTTCTGATCCATCACTGCCTTGCTGTTTGACATGTTTTCTTTAATACTATTACATAAATAATATTACAGAGCAGATCTGATGATAAAGATGATGCTAAAAATAATTTCTGTAATTAGAGTCTGTTTCCAGGATAAAAAAAATCACCCCATGAGCTACAGAGCAGTAACAGCTCCTATGGATAACCTCTTAATGTTGTTAGCAATACTTCAAAGATAAATTGGGGGGGGGGGAGATGCTTGCATGTTAATTAATATATTAAGTGTCAGTGCAATCCTGAACAGAGTTGCCTGTGGCTGAAAGTGCCATCAAGTCACAGCCAGCTTCTGTCAACCCAAGAGGGTTTTCAAGACAAGAGACTTACAGAGATGGTTTACCATTGCCTACCTCTGCATAGGAGCCTTGGCCTTCCTTGGTGGCCTCTCTCCCAAGGCCAACTATGCTTAGCTTTTGAGACCTGACAAGATCGGGTTAACCTGGGCCATCCAGGTGAGGGCAAGCAGAGTAATGCCTTCCTAAAATCGCTGAGGTTTCAAAGGATGTAAGAATGAGTTTCAAAGGATGTAACTCTGCTTCAGATTGCATGTTAGGATCTATAGCTAACATATTGAAACTAATTTTCTGAGGGTAGGACACTGAAAACCCCCAATTTAAGGGATCTCAGATGGCACAGGCTGAAAGAGAGCACTACCAGAATTCAAGACCAGCCAGCATTCATTTAGACAAGTGGTCATGAGGCAGGTACCACACTGGGCGGATGTGCTCAGAAAAGCTACAGGTGTGTCATGTCAAAGAGACACATGTGGCTTCCTAACCACTGAATATCATTAATTTACACAGTAAGCATGATCTGAGATGATCTATTGGCAGAACTCTACCTAAGGCAGGAAAAAGTTTGAATCCAGTGGCACCTTTAAGACCAACAAAGTTTTATTTTGGGCAGGGGTCATTCCGTAGAAAAAGAGCTAGGGGAACTCATTAGCATAACTCATTAGCATATGCCACACCCCCGACATCAGGGGCCCGGCGGTGGACCTGCAAGGCCAGCGGGAGTGCGAGGAAGCCCCGCCAAGGCCCTCCCTGGCCCCTGGCAGGCAGGGGTGGGGAGAGGTGGGGAGGAAGCAACTTACCCTCCCTCTTCTCCTGCCTCCTCCTGGCTGAATGAGGGCTGGAAGCGGGACGGCCGGAAGCAGGGGGCGGGGCTTCGTCATGTGCCCTGCCCCCGTGCACCTCACCCGGGGGAACTGCGTTCCCCCACGTTCCCCCCCGAAATGACCTCTGATTTTGGGTACAAGTGCCACTAGAATCAAACTTTATTCTGCTGCTTCAAACCAACATGACTACTTGCCTGAATCTATCTAAGGCAGTTATTTTTGTTTTATAAAAACATTTGTCTTGATACCATGTCAGTGCTTTTGGAATCTGCTGTGTTAATACAGGTTTGAGAAACTTGAAAAAACACCAGGCTGGTTTACTTATTTCTTTTTTTAAAAAAATAAGTGACATAATGTAAGCCTTTTCACTGTTTAAACTCTTAAGGTCTGCATTCCACAGGCTGGCCCTGTAGTCAGAGAAAGATGGAGCAACTTGAAGCATTACCGCATCCTCACCTTTCTTCGTGCATCCGGCATACCTCCCCAGAGCGGGAGCAGCTCCTGAGCTCTCTTATGCCTTTCTTATCACTGCTGAAATAAATCCTTCATAAGGAAATTTTCAAGACAACACTTGAAATAGCAAATTATTCTTTGGTTCTTGAACTTGCTCCCAAATACAACTGTTAGGCTTAAAAGGGCTGCTTCTAGGGTTGCCATATCTGGGTTGGAAATTTCTGGAGATTTGGGCGTGGAGCCTGGGGGAGGGACCACAGCAGGGTATGATGCCATAGACGCCACCACCCAAAGCAACCATTTTCTCCAAGGGAACTGATCTCTGCTGTCTGCAGATCAGTTGTCATTCTAGAAGATCTCCTGGAGGTTGGCAACCCTAGAGGTCACACTCATGGATTTAGATGTGTTTGCCACTGTATGCAGATACATTTTTAATAACTTAATGCAGGCAAAGAGGATTCTTAACATCTGGGTTCCCCCCTGCTCCTCTTAACAGCCCTGTTCTACTTTCTCCTCCATCTCCCCCTCCCCCCTCTTTGCATTCTGCTGTTCCCTTTGGTATAGAGGGGCCTAGTCTACCCAGCAACAGGCCATGGTCACCCTAATGGGATATACTACTACAAAACAGTTATTAAAACACAACAACACTTTACTTACAACCAGTTCTCTCCCCAATATGCATATATGAATAATGCACAGTTGAATATTCATTCACGTGCATACTTATTATATCTTATGATTACATCTTTTAAAAAAAAATACAGTGAAATATTCACCAAGTCATGGATCTTAAAAAAAACAGCAACCAGAAAATCAGGCATCCTTGTAGCAAAGTATTTGTGAAACAGTAAAAACATATAATTATTTTCTTTCATTTGAGATATTAAAAAAAAATATTTTCAGAGGATGTTCCTGGTATGCAGAAAAGTGTAAATGAGCATCTAACACATTCATCAATGTAAAAGAAAATTGTTTCCACATTTCTCTAGGTAAGAATGCCTTCAAAAATGTGTGAATATGTATTTTTATTAGTTTTAATACATGGGAGGGAAGCATAAGATCAAAGTTGGTGTGATGTGGTTCATTTATCTCTCTATTTTGCAGTAACCTGTCTTTTGGCCAGCCACAATTACATGGGAAACAGTATCAAACTGAGCAACATGTCAATTGAACCATCTGTTTTCTGAAAGTCTTTTGCTAGATTTTAAAATTATTTTCAGAGCAGTGCAGAGACAACATGTTGGTCCATGATAACCAAGAGGCCTGTGAATTAGAACTGCCTTCTGGTATCACTTGTATTATTTAAGAAAGGGCAAAATGGCTAAAGCTGATATGTAGCAGAAAATATCTTCATATTTTGGATAACTCCACATATTTTGGATAACTCCACATAACTCTTCATATTTTGGATAACTCCACATATCTTCATATTTTGGATAACTCCACAACTCCTTAGAGGCAATCTAAACATTATCTCAATGCAGAAGAATCTGCTAATATCCTAATGGGTGGTACCCATCCATCCATCTTGTAATTCTCCTGTTCATTATGGAAAATTTTGGTGAAATTTCAATTTACAGCCCTTAAGTCATGTGATTGTTATTGCTAAACACTATGCTTCACCTGCATGCAACTATCTCACCTCCATCAGTGGAAGCTAATGTTGATTGAGATGGAATCCTTTCAGAACAAGCACACTGGTTTCCTGTTCTGCGAGGGCCATTGGTTAGAAGAAGTAGCTCCAGACTTTTAAGACTGTGCACCAGACAGTGTGGGCCAGAATCCCACTGAATTTCCATGTAGGGTTGCCTGGTTCCCCCTGGCAACTAGCAGGGGTGGGGGCTTACCAACAGGAAAACTAGGCCTAGGCCTGGGTCCCCAGTGACTCAGTGATATCAGCTCCAGTGCACATATCACTGGCAATGCAGGGGACACTCTGGTATTTGGGCTAAAACTCTATGGTAGAAGTTATTTTTGCTCAAAAACCAAAGCATCCAGGTGTTGCCAGTGACTTGATGGTATCACTTTCAGCGCATTGCTTATGTTCCTGGGACACAGGCCTCAGCATAGTTTTCTTGCCTGTAAGTCCCCCACCAGGCAGCTGCTTGGCACTGGTGGGCAGGTCCCCAGAGCAGGGGATCCCCTGCCCCTAACAAAGGCCTGGAAACCCTCTTTCCAAGTCAGGTGATTCAGGAGAGCCGCTCTACTCCCTGAGGAATATAAGAAGAACCCTGCTAGGTCAGAATAAAGGTCCATCTGATATTATTCTGTTTCCAATAGTGACCAAACACAGCATTAGAGCAGCAACCTCTTACTCCTCCCCAGTAATTTGAGACACACCATAAGGACATAAGAAGAGCCCTGCTGGATGAGACCAGTGGTCCATCTAGTGCAGCATCCTATCATACACAGTGGCCATTTTGAGGGGTAGAGCCTGAGGATGGCAGGGTTTGGGGTCAGGAGGGACCTCAGCAGGGTATAATGCCATAGAGTCCATTGCCCAAAACAGCCATTTTCTCCAGGATAACTGATCTTGGAGATTTCCAGGTGCTGCCTGGAGGTTGGTAATACTAAGGGGGGGTTTCAAACAGAGGCTAGATGGCCATCTGACAGCAATGCTGATGGTGTGAGCTTTGGCAGATCATGAGAGGGAGGGCAGGAAGAGTTGCATCAGTGCTTAGTTCTTGTGGCCCTTTCTTACATGGCCAGGGAAATGCTGATTGCCACTTTGGGGTCAGGAAGCAATTTTTCTCCAGGCCAGTTTGGCTGTAGATCGTGGAGGTTTGGTTTTTTTTGGGGGGGGGGTTGGTCATCTTCAGGGCATGAAACAGCAGTCACTGGGGGAGTGGAGGGGGAGGTATTTATGAATTTCCTGCATTGTGCAGGGGTTGGACTAGATGACCCTGGAGATCCCTTCCAACTCTATGATTCTATGAAAAGGAATGCCTGCCGTTTTGAAAGTGGATTCCCTCAGTGGCTGTTGCTAGGCGACCACAGTATTACAAGTTTGATTCTGTCTGTAAAAGGCAGGGGGAGAGGGCAGGACCCTTTGAAGCCCGAGTTTGGCCTTTGATGGAGAGATCGTCGGGGCTAGACCTGGCAAAGCTTGTCAGCTCCAGGTTGGGAAATTCTTAGAGATTTTGCGGTGGAGGCTGAGGAGGTCAGGGTTTGGGGAGGGAAGGGACATCAAACAGTTACAATGCCATAGATTCCACCCTTCAGAGCAGCCATTTCCTTCTTGGGAATACTGTTGCCAATTTCCAGATGAGGGCTGGATATTACACAGAATTACAACTGTTCTCCAGATGACAGAGATCAGTTCCCCTGGAGAAAATGGCTGCTTTGGAGGATGGAGTCTATGGGATTATACCGCACTGAGGTTGCTTTCCTCCCGAAGCCTCATTGTCCCAAGGCTTCACTCTCAAATCTCCCGGAATTCCCCAGCCTGGAGCTGGCAACCCTAAGGAGAACTGATCTCTGTAGTTGGGAGATCTGTTGTGATTCCTAGAGAGCTGCCACTTCCATTGCTGCCATGGGGCTGGGAGCAGGTGGGAGGCCAGGAGAGTAATGGGGCAGAAAGAGAGAGAAAGGGTGATGATGTGGGGAGGCAGAAGAATGAGAGTGATGGGTTGGGGTTGCAGAAAGAGAGATGAAGTAATGCACATGGAGGAGAGAGTAAGAAAAGTGGTGGCATGAGGGAGAAAAAGGGGGAGAGAGGCAGGGGGAGAGGGGACGAAGCAGAGGTGAGAGGAATGGGATAGCCACCCCTCCAAGTTTCTTGCGGGTCCCCACTTGTACTATATATTATTGTTTGTATGTTTCTGGGATGGTGCCCAAGGCATAAAGGAGTCATGTGGTACCTTTGGTTGATGGAAATTGTGGATGTGGCTCTCTGTGGAATGAGTACCACTGCCTTAAATGCTTTATCACATTGTCTTCCCACTTACAGTAGCCTGCCTGGTATCCACTAGGACCTGTGTTTCTCTGTAGCAGCTACAGCCCTATGGAAATATGTTCCTTGAGGAGGTGAGGGGTGCCATCTTTAGAAGATTTTAGGAGGCACTGGAAGACCAACTTATTTGGTAGGGCTTTCAGTGGGATGTAGCTGTCTTCTATATGGTGATGGGATTTTTGTGATTTCCGTATTGCCAGTGCAGCTGCAGATAAAGCACAGCAGCCACAGGGCTTCCAAATGGAAGGTTCCCCACAGTCTCTCTGCACCAGTCCCCCAGAAATGGCCACTCTCCCTCTCCTAGGCATTCAAGGTTTTTTCAATGTAAATAAATGTACTAGAATATTGTTATATTCATATACTGTTGTCATAGTAGGTAAACTACAAGGAAAGGAGCTAGAGACTTACTTTTCTTAAAAAAAGAAAAAGAAAGCTGAGAATTCATAGAGCCTGCTATACCAATTGTTAAAATGCTGTATTGATATAACATTATTTTAATGCCATTAAAAAAAAGAAAGAAAGACACCCAGTGGTGGTAGGAGGCAATGGCTGCTGTGGGGACAGGGTCAGAGAAAATGCATGCTATTTGGGTAGGAAAATACAAATCTCCCCACTTATACAGTAGCCCTTGAGGGCTTATTGCGATCTTTCCTAAAACTATGGAGCAAACCAAGTTTGAGAAAGGTCAGGGGAAAGCCAGGGAGACCACCCAGAGTTACATGGATGCACCATGATGCTACAGGGAAGCGGGGAACCCACATTTCCCAAAAGTGGTGCACTTGGGGCAGATAACCCATGTGGAAGTGGCCAATTTAATATACGCCTTGTGAACTTAAAAATACTTAAAACTGGTGAGGTGGCTGGTTAGGATATTGGAAATGGAAATGGTTGCAGAAATATAAATGAAGCAGAATCCACAGAATAATGCCATGGTTCCATAAACTTCTGGACATGTACAGAAGCCTCCAGGATTCACAGAATTCTTGTATATTCCTCTCCCAAATTGGGGCATCCAGAACATGGATATTTTCCTGGCACATGTTACAAAAATTCAATGGAATCTAGATTGATAAATTCTGTCTGCCCAATTTAGTCTGCAAAAGAATCTGGAGGTTTTGCTCATCTCTAATTTGTGTAATCTGTGATGATTATTACAAGACTTGCCAGTGTTGCTTGAATTTACATATTTTCTCTTGTGAAGCTATAAAAAAGCTGAATCCTTGAATCATTTATGACTAGTGGGATATTTTATCCCCCACCCATAATCACAATTACTAGGATAGAATTGTTCTTCTCTGCTTTCATAAATAGTTCCTAACCAATTTATGTTTTGTTCTGGAGACCTGCAGGGTTGGGTATTTTTCAGGAATGATTTGTGTCAAAGAAGAAGAAGAAAACCACATCAAGAAAATGGTGGTTAACTCCTTGAGGGGGCTGAGTTCAGATAAGTGATAGCTTGAAGAATATAGAACATCCCAGAGGATTTGAAGACTCTTGGGAGTTATCCGCTAATATGTTTTTTCCAACAGAAAGAGAGAGCAAGACTGAGATAAACTACCATTACAACCTTTACAGCAGGCATATTTATGAGAGACAGGTGTATTCTTAGATAGTATATTAATTCTGTCTGCTGTATATAGTAGGTTGGAGGGTTGCAATTTGCAACAGAATGCTGTGGTTTGAATAAACTAGCATGCAGAGCATTTCAGACTTGGAAAAGAAAAGTGGATGTCATAATAAGGGAATATATTTATTCCTGCTTGCCCCAAGTTTGCCATAGATGATATTTGTGTTTTCAGCTTTTCAGCTTTGTAGTAAAATACATACTTTCAACAACATGGATTTTCAAAGCAGTCATGTTCTACAATGCATTTACCTTTATGAACAACTGTAAATACTTTGTGTTTGGCTACTAAATAATAGATGTATTAGTAGTAAAAAGTTGTCTGCATCCAATATGTCAATAAAGTATTTATAACCATGACTTATAACCCTTCGTTAAATATTCCACCAGCGTGTTTATGGTTTTTAATGTGTGATGTTTTTCAAGGTATAGATCTCTCATGAACTTTGGAACCCCAAATAAATCCACTTGAAACCTTTATGCATTATCAAGAGATTAATAATCCAGCCACTTTTGTCTTCATTTCTTCATTTTTAAGTGAGGATAAATATGACCTTAGCACAGGATAGGGAGAACATACAGACTCCAAAAATAAAAAGAGAGAGACAAAATAACTAGAGAAGGAACAAGCCAGTTAGTGATGCCTTCTGTTGTTTTTTTTAATATTTTTTTTAATTGGTTTTCAACAAACATCCCCACTGATTGCCTTCAGTGAGGTACAAATAAACATACTTGAACAATGGCATACAACACATACAAAAACAACCCTAACCCACCCACACCAAATAATTTCTGATTTCTTCCCCTATCACATGTTACATGAGTTTGGTTTAATTACAAATGATAATCCTTAAGATTCCCTGTCAACCAATGAATATTAATTGGCTCAAATTCTTGATTACCTTCCATCCAACAATTTATATCTAACTCTGTTAAATCCATTCAGTCTGGATTCTAGGTAAGAAAAGAAAAAATAAATAAATAAAACGTATTGGAAATATAGAAGCCTCTGTTTGGCATTTAACAACAACAAAAAAAAACTTATTGCACCTTATTACACCTTACCAACCATTTATACCGTACATTCTAACCTCAGTTACCCTACATATATAGCATCTCCCAGTTTTAATTATATATCCTTCGGTCCTTAATCACACCATCAGCTTTTCCATCAATTTACACAATTACAACTTAATCATCTGCTGAATTTTATCCCACCCCAACTTTAGTTTTTTAACTTTCAACTAAGCTCATTTTCTTAAACAGTCAACTTCAGAAAAGCAATTCTAATACACACACCTTAGACCATTTTACCTTATAAATTTTTAGCTCCTAATTTACAAAAAAAATTTTATACTTTTAATATCATCGAATCTAATTTAATTCATTGTAATTCATTCAAAAGGTAAGTATAATTCATTCACTAATTAATCTCTCAACTCAGTTTTTACCATTAAATCTAGATTAAGGGAAAAAACATAATTTAACTTATATAGTTATATTTTCCATCAACTCAGATATGCTAATTTCAAACAATTATTTAATTATAAGATAATACCATTTCCGTGAACAGTCCATTTCAAACAAATAATTCTTCAGCTTATACCAACATCCATCCCATCTACGCTTAACCCAATAACTTTTCCATGTACTTCTTGGCTGCTATAGTTCTCAATAGTTCCTTTTTAAGTTGATTTTCGCCGTTTTCACACAAATGCCGTGGGTTTTTGTACTCCCTCAATATAATCACGGAGAAGTCCTTTCCATCTATGTATATAACCTCTTTCTGCTGCTTGGTGTCTCCATATTTCTTTATATATTTCTTTATTTTTCCCCTCTTTACTTCATTTTTTTTCTTCCAAGAGGGCTTGGACCTCCGCTTTTTAGTCCTCCCTGTTTTCCGTTTTTTTCCACTTTCCAAAATCCTTTCTAACGGAGCTACTTCTTTTATTCTTCCTTCTGTCTTTAAAAATTGCAAATTGAGCTTTGTTTCTTGCTGCTCTTCAATCTGAGTCAACTCCTGTGAGCCTGTTTGGGCTTGTGTCCTTTGAATTGGTTCTTCATTATCTTTATCCTCTACACGAAATGGTTGGGAATTTCTCAGAGTCTTTTCCCATACCAATTGCCATGCTTTACTCAGTTCTTCTCTCAAACTTTGTTGGAACTGTTCCGACCTGAGTTCCGCTTTAAGGTTCAAGATTACTTCCTCGCAAATAGACGCCACCGCCATTTTCTCATTCGGTTTACCACTCCATAAAGGTGCTCTCCTGTGCTAAGCACCTTCCTAAGCGCTTCTATAGCTAGTAATACTGTTCATTTTATCGTTCTTGCCATACAATATAGATATTATTTCCAGTAACAGTTTGTCTCTTACCCTCTCAACATTTCTTCTCTCAGTTCCCTTGTGTCTATTCCGGCCGTTTTTCTTTCATTAGCAGGGGAAATCCGCAAAAAGAGACGGTAGAGTTCCCTTTCTTAAGTAGCACTCGCCAACAAAATATCCACCATGTGAGACGGGAATATCCCGCATGTGAGACGCGAAAGAGTGCTCTAAACACACACCAAAGAAAATAGTACACCACATTAAAAGTCCGGATGGTCGTTGTTTAGAAGCACGGTAAACCATGCCTCCGCCATCCCGCGGTCCTGCTTCAGGGCACTGGCGGACACACCCCCGATTGCCGAATTTCGGGAGGGGCCACCACAAGCCCTCTGCTGCTAACCCCCCCTCCAGGAGGGTTAGGAGAAGCCCACCCAGAACGCCTGGGAGGCTCCTAGGAACCGCGGAGGGTCGCGGCGAAGCGCAACGCGCCCGCCCAGTTCAACGCCGTACCGGAAGTTCCCAGTGATGCCTTCTGTATGCTGTCTTTGGTACCCTCTTCTTTGCAGCTCAGTAGAAAAGAAGAGTAGTCCTCAACAATATTAGTCCCAATTCCTCTTCCCAGTAGAAGACCAGAAGCAGATACTGAGCAGATGTTGACTATCTGGCAGAATCTAAGCTAAATTCACCCCTTATCATATTGAAGGGAGAGCCACACCCAGTCACCCAGTATGCCTAGCATAGAGGTAATACTACAGTGCCCCTGGCTAGCACTACTGTAATATGGCTGGCTGACGTTCTCTTGTATTAATGGCCACATGAACAGAAAGCATTAAGCTGTCAGCCAAACTATCAGTGGTTCAGTTCCCACCTTAGTGATTAAATCTCTCGATATCTTGAGGCAAGCAACTGTCCCCTTGACTTAGATTCGCATCTGTAATATAATGGAATTTATACTTCATGAAGATACTAAGCATTATGAATATTCAATTTGGCAGTTGAAGGAATACAAAATGGGTTTAGACCAGGGGTGTCAAACTCATTTGTTATGGGGGCCGGATCTGACATAAATGAGACCTTGTTGGGCCAGGTCACGTGTGTCATAAAATGTAATGCTAGGTAGTGGAGATATAAACTTTATAAAGGACACAAACACAAAGGTTTGTTTTTTTTAACTTAAAATAAAAACATGCTTAAAACATTAGCACTCTTGCAATATTTTGTTTATTTAACAATGTCTGATAACTGACACCTCTTGCTCTGAATTATTGCATCAATATGTCTGTGCTTTTGCTATTAGGAAGGAACTGCTGTATCTTTATTGAGGAAGATGCTCATTTGACTTACATTTGAAATTCAAGTCTCCACTAGCATGTAAGCAATGGGCATGTATTTTTTAGTCCCCCCCCCCCCGTTATGCAGAAACTATGTTTTTAATCCATCTTTTGCAGGTTCTTATAGTACGATATGTAAATCAGGTGGTTTTTTTCTCCAACTCATTTTTAATACAGGTAAATGTATATAATGGAATGTAAGATGTGTCCCATTTTGACTCTCATTTAAATACTATGAGAAGGAACTGTGGCTTAGTGGCAGAGCTCATGCTTTGCATCCAGAAGGTGTCATCACATGACGCAAGATTAATGATGATAAGGCAGCCTTATCCTGTGTCCATAAATTGTGGCCAATTTTGCTTTCAGAGTAAGACCTTCATCTGCATATAGAGTCGCAGCCAGTCTTTGTTAGGGGTTACTGCAACATTTCCAGGTTGGTCAGTCTGTCTGTCTGTGTATTTATCTAAATCAGTTTTTCAGTAGACACATTAGTACTCTGGTTTGGACAGCGCACCCAATGAACTCACAGCCCTGACTGCCTTAAAAAAAAATTGCTTTGCCACTATGCGTCTTGTATTTGGCAGCAACCTTTATTTTAAAGGTGAACATTTTCCATTGCCTCCTATTCATACATTGTGAATGAATAAGCACTACTTCTAGGCTGAGCAGAATGCTCAAAAAAGTTCAAATGCTGAAATAGAATAGATACAGTTGCTGAAGTGGGTAATGCCTGGGGGTGCTTTCAAAATTCTTCCTGTTCAGTTTTTTCACAGATTTTGGAGTTCCAGAATGCAGGCAGGTGCATTGCAGTGTGCTGTGCAATTTATTCAGCCCATCTCTATCTTTTTGCTGTTTCGGTATTACTGATGCACAAACATTTACTCATAAATCCGTGCGGAAATACAGTGTTGATGTGACAGTAACATGATCACATCCATATTTTTTGTGCAGTGCCATTGATGTGCATATACGCTTCATTGATAAAGTAACAGAAAATGCACTGATTAAATATATACAGTTGTATCAAGATAATTTTTGTCATGTTTTATGAATATTAATTATATTAATTGGTAAACTTTAATAAACATCACACAAGAACCATCTTGATGCTACAGTGTGTTATATTTATTTTATTTACTTCGTATATAGCCCACCTTTCTCACTAAAACTGAGGCAGGCTACAAAATTTGGAAAACAGTTCAATCAGACATCAAGGTTTTGTGTGTGTATGGGAGGGGGCTATTTACCAATGTATATCAACATTGTGGAAGAGCAAATATAGTGAATGAAGTGAACCACAACAAATTGTACATGCCCCACTTCCAGAATTAATTTTAGCAATTCTTCCATTTGAATATACCACAGTAGAAAACTTTGGAACAGTAAGGAAATGGAAATCTGCTTGTCCCTAGGAATGCTAGGATTTTCTTGGAATAGATGGTAGATATATATATATATTCCAAGTGACAAACAACCATGAATTAAAAATATTTTTTTCTGAGTTACGTGTAATGTATGGTATAGGACAATAATCATCCAGTGAATTTTATTAAGGGCAGTACCAAAATATTCTGACAGTGTTTCAAGAAACTTGTTATTTTCCGTGATCTTCTTTTGAAATAGGTTAGAGCTCATAGCTTCTGACCTTTGAAATTTCCATTTCCATTATCTTTTGCAGATACACCAAGAGAGTAAATACATAAAATTATGTTAATATGACATTCTGCCAACATGCACACTTTGTTTCCATAGAATCATCTTTCCTAAAGCCATGGCTCCAAAGATTTTCCCCATAATTCACTGTCATGAAAACTGTGCTTTCATTCAGAATCCAAATCATGGCATAGAAGATCCTGTGCTCTTTCCCCAATGTCAGCCAGTTTGAGGGCCACTGTGATGTAATGAATAGTGTCTGGAGTGTCAGACTAGGATCTGAGGCATCCAGATTCAAATCCCCACTCTGCCATGTAAGTTCCTGTTCGACTTTGGGCCAAACATACTCCCAGCCTAACCTACCTCACAGGGTTGTTGTGAAGGTAAAACAGAGGCAAGGAGAATGATGAAAGCCATGTAAGGTATCCATTGGAGATAAAGGTGGAGTCTAAATTAAGTAAATAAATAAACCATAGAAAATGGCAGGAAGTTAATGTTAAGCCAACAAGTGTATCTTCCTTCTGTTGAAGAAGCCCAGATGCACTGTATGCTCTGTTATGTCTGGACATAAGGAGGCATGCCTGGACTTGTCTGGCAGGCCACCGAGATGGAGAGTGGGCAGGCTTGTCTGGGCAGGCCACCTAGTTGGAGCTTGAAGCCCCAGAACAAAGGCAGGCAGGATCCTGGAATCTGCCTGCAGATTGGCCCCTGAGGGCAGCCAGCCAATCTGGTGCCTGGAGGCCATTTGAACTCACCAATTGCATGGGGGCTGGGAGTGGCTTAGGTGTATATAGTTAGGACAGTAGCCCCACATAAAGCATTCCTGTTGAGATGCAATAAACTGCTGCTTGCTGGAATCACTCTGCCTTCACCTCTGCTGAGTTAAACCCACTATTTGACATGCTCCATTCACTGATCATGGCTAATAGACAGTGATCCTCCATAAATATATCATAAATCCATCTATCCATCACCATGTCTCAGAGCAGTGAGTTCTACATTATGTGAAGTAGTACTTCCTTTTGTCCTGAAATCTGTCACTAATTAATTTCCTAGGCTGACCTTGAGGTTTAGTATTGTGGGAGAGGAAGAAAAAGTTTTTTTGTGACACACTTTCTGTATACCAGTCATATTTTTCCAACCTGTCAGTCCTTAGTCACCTTTTTTTTTCTAAACTAAAAAACCCCAGATGCTTTATCCTTGTCTCATAAGGAAGGATAAGGCGCCGCCGCCGCCACTATACCATCATTGTCACGGACTTACCACCTGCCTGGCCTTGGATGGGGGTAAAATGTTGCCTGAGGAGGAACATCATCCCGGCGCTCCGGCATTTATTCCATCGGCCGCCAATGAGAGTCATCAACCATCTTGGATTTTAAAATGAACTTTAAATGAACCTTATCATGTACTGTAGAGCACCATTTTAGCTTGTATTTATTGAAGTTTTAATGTATTTTATGTTTTGTTTCGGCTTGGCCGCTGTTAGCCGCCCTGGGCCGTATGGGTAGGGCGGGATATAAATCCCAAGAATAAATAAATAAAATAAATAAATTTCAACCCCGTGGTCATTTTGATTGCCCTTTTGACACTTTTAAAAGCTCTTTAATATTCTTTTGTGAGATACACAGGATTCCAAATGGGGTTCCACAAATGACTTCTATATTACTATTCTGGCAGTTTTATTCTCAGCCACTTCCTAATGATCATTTGCATGAAATTTGCCTTTTTAATATATATCTGCTGTACCAGAGTACAGCATTTAAACATTTTGAGTGAACTATCAACCATATCCCTAAGATTGCTACTAGTTCAGACCACATCAGTGTATGTGTGGAGCTGGGGTCACAAGCTCTGGCACAGCTGTACCTGAAAGAGCAGTTTGTGTCAGAGTTCTCTCAGCCTCACCCACCTCACAGGGTGTCTGTTGTGGGGAGGGGAAGGGAACAGAGTTTGTAAGCCGCTCTGAGACTCCAAGTGAAGGGCGGGGTATGAATCCAATCTCTTCTTCTTCTTCAGCCCTGTTTAAATAGCATGCAAAAAACTACACCCAAACACACCCAACTCCCAACAATAGGCTATTTACATAACATTAATTTCTCATTTGTCACTTCCAGTGTCCCAATGGGCTATTGTTCTAGCGCTCCAAGCTCAACTAGTCTCTGGTAGATACTCCTGGAATGTTCCAGTCCTAATACATAACAGGGGAGAATTGCAAAAGGAGCAAATATAACACACCTTCCCTTTACAGTGTGCGTGTGTGCACGCACACACACACACATCTATTGGCTTGGTGACATGCTTAAGGCAATCAGAATGTTTGCGAGAGAAAGTAGTGCTTTTCTTTTCCATTCCTTTCCAGTTAGGTTTCCATTTGTGCCCGCCAATCTCTTCTCCTTGCCACCAGAGTTCTTTTTGCTAGTTTTTTTTTACACAGATTGGTAGAAGATGTATTGCTATGGTATAATGACATATCTACTGTAACAAGGGAATAGTAATCTGTGTGAAAAAGAAGCAAACACTAATTCAACAATAACCAAAGTATTGATACTTATACAAGCATATAAGCACAATCAAGTCCAATCTTAAAGTAGAAAAATTTCCTCTTGAGGTGAAAATGTATGAAGAATAGTATACAAAGAATCTGGATACTACTATTCCCTTGTATATCTACTGTAACAACATATCCACTACCATTAAAATGGTAAATAAGATCTCTGGTAGCAGAGGGTAAATGACAGGTGTGTTAGAAAATGGTACTGGATATACTGCTGGGCAATGTCATTATCCCTTTTCTATATTTAAAAGCCTCATTTTATACTTGGTATGGTTTGGTAACCAACAATGGATGTTCATTGATGCTCAGTTACTTCAGCAGATTGCCTTATCTAATTATCTTGGCTAGACTGTTGAGCCATCCAGAAGGCATTTTGAACCAGAACTGACTTGCCTATTCAGCGTGGGGAGCAGTGGCAGGGCAAACTGGAAGAGAGACTGCTAGTATTGTCATTTAACAGTTGCCGAGAGGTTTCTGGTAGAAGCCCTTGTTTGATAGAGCCCAGATTACGGATTCTCTGTGATATGAACAAAGCTCAGATCTCAGGTGCATGTTATCCCTTTCCTTTTCTTCCAATCTTGTGCCAGGAGCCATGACTTATGTGTTGCTGGTACAGAAAGTCCTCAGCCTAACTCAATTTTATTCCAAATAAGATACATAGTGGTGAAGTCATGTTGGCTAATCCTGCTGAATGTGGGCAGGGATGTGTGGAAATATTATGTTCCTGTGCATATAGATCCCAAATGCACCTTCAGTGTAATCATTGTGGGGGGAAATTGTACCAAAGCAGGTTTGGGAAAACATGCTACCAATGTTCCCTCTAAGCTTTGGAGTCTTATGAACAAAAATTCTACTTTGTGAGCTACTGCCATTAAAGTTGTGAGTGAGCAATTTGGCTGCTGCATGAATTAGTTTGCTCTGGAGCCATCCTTCCTGAGCTAAGACAAAAATGTCTGAGCCACAGGCTAAAAAACTGTGAGTTGGCTCACACTAACTCAGCTTAGAGGGAACACTGCATGCTACGAGTCGGGGGGAACCTGGAAGGTGGACGATTTAACAAGACTGTTGTGCAGATGCCCCACCCCCCCAAAAAACCCCTCTGTCTTCAGGCAACCTTGGAATAGACAGTATTGGGCTAGATGGACCAGTGGTATGACTCAGTATAAGCCACTTTCATATATCCATATGAAGATACAATTGAAATACCGGTTGCCAATACAGAATTTAATTGTTAAAGGAAGAGATACTCAAATTTAGGGTGTTTTTCATATGTTTTTTTCATAAGGTGTTTAAAAATTGTTCTATGGAAATAGATTATTAAATTTCATTGAGTATGGTTCTCATTATAATGGGATGGCTAACTATAGAAGCAATCCAACTAATTATTATAGTGTCACATTAGTGGTAATCTCATTTCAGATTCTATAACTGAATATGTGTATGCATATTGTAGATATTACTGAAACATATGTTTAAAGTTATTTGTTATTTTAATTGAAAATATTTATGTTCTGAGAAATTCTTCATGAGGAGGACAGGACAGAAAACAGCTTTAAAATGTCTCCACACACAAAGTCTTTGGCAATCTTAAATATAGATCTATATTATTATTCAAACTGCTTTTCAGCTCACATTTATCTGTGAATTAGCTTCACCGAACAAAGTTCAAATCTAGGAAGGAATTTGTTAACCAGTTTGGTGTAGTGGTTAAATGCGTGGACTCCAATCTGGGAGAACCGGGTTTGATTCCCCACTCCTCCACTTGCAGCTGCTGGATGACCTTGGGCAAGCCATAGTTCTGTCAGAGGTGTTCTTGAAAAAAAGCCGTTTCTGTCAGAGCTCTCTGAGCCCCCCCCACCTCACAGGGTGTCTGTTGTGGGGAGGGGGAGGGAAAGGAGTTTGTAAGCCGCTCTGAGACTGCTTTGGGCAGTGAAGGGTGGGGTATAAATCCAATCTCTTCTTCTTCTTCATTATCTTGGTGCATGCTCCAAACTCACTGCATAAAGCTACTCTTTATAGGCAGGCAAAATGAACAAGGCTGGCAATTAGAGATATGGCCATGCATTTTGTCTACAACCCAGCAATAGCTAATCAAACAAGGAAAGTATGCTTACACCTTTTCTACCAAATTGGTGAGATGGAAGAATGATGAGGGAGGAAGGTTGTGGCAAAGCACTGCAAGAATGTGAATTTGGAAAATATTCACATTTCAGACCCAAACACACTCATGAATGAATATCAACCTAGCCAGGCAAAATGGGGAAGATTAGAATGCATCCATATCACCAGGGTTGAAACACCTTTTGTTATGTTACTGAATGTTTTAAATATGAGACTAAGATGACAGATCAGGAATTGGGGAATCGATATGCAAAGATGCATGGGCAAAGCATTTGCAATCTTAATCTTTTTTTCTAATTAACATTTTATTCCAGATTCAAAAGTATTGATTGCAGTTTAACCCAAGTATTGCAACTTATTCCTAGCAAAAGCACTTTCAGTTCTTAATTAAGACTAAGAACAAAACAAAAAATCAGAACACAAAGAGCTAGCTTTGAAGGGGTTCCTGCTGTTTTAGTTTCTGTAGTGACATCATGGATGTGCTTTTACTGGGAACCAGTGCCTAGATCTCCGGGTTGCAGAAATGCATATCTGTAGAACTTTGTTTTAAAAAGTTTCTAGTGTCTCAGTATAGGAGGAAGATTCCAAAGTTTGATTCTCTTCAGACCCTTCATGGTATTTTCCTGGATCAGGTTCAGTGTGAAGAGAGGACTGCACTGGTGGAGGAGGTTCCTTCTTGAGACAAGTGGAGACCGTCTCTTTTCTACAGCTCCGTCTTGTTCCAAAAAGTATCCCAGTGCCTAACAAACCTGAACCCTTCCTCCCTACACCATCATCTCATCCACGCATTGAGGCTCCTGATTTATGCCTGTCTCTCCAGCCCTGTGTGTGGAACAGGGAGGTTCTGGCCTTGAATTTCCTGCCTAGCAGTCTATTTTTTTCCCTCCAGGACTTCATGGCTGCATTTCCCCACATTGTTGATGCCAACATGTACCACAGCCACTGGCTCCTCCCCTGCACTGTCTACCAGCCTATCTAGAACACACATAATGTCTGCTACCTTTGCACCAGGAAGGCAAGTCACCATATGGTCAGTACATGGGTTTGCCACCCAGCTGTCTACCTGCCTAAGGATCGAATCACCAACTACCAAGAGCCCCCCTTCCTCCCTGTCCAGGGATGGTTCCTTGGTGCGAAAGGATACCCATTCACCAGCTGAAGAAGAGGTCCCTTCTGAGAACACATTCCCCTTATCCACAGCACGGTGCCCTGTTTCCTCTTGACCCTCATGCTCCCTAACAGCGGCGGGGCTGCCATTTTCAGAGTGGGACATATCTAACAAGTCTCCAAGAGTCTTCTCCATGAACCTGCCTGTCTCTGTTTCTCCAGGTCAGCCACCTTGGCCTCAAGGGTGCAAACTTGTTCCCTGAGAACCAGGAGCTCCATGCAATGGGCACACACCCAAAACTTCTGTCCAGTGAGCAGACAGTCATACATGTGACACTCCTTGAAAAACACTGGATAGCCCCCAACCCCCTGCTGGCATTCTGCCTTCATAATTGCTATTTTAAAAATAATGATATAAAATCCCCCTTTTAAAACTCTTTGTATTTATGTGGCTCTCCTTGTGGAAAGTCTATTTACCTTACTGGGAACACAAGGAGACTAGGGCCCTGACTTTCTGGCCCTTCCTGGGCTTCTTACAGAGCCCCTAGTCTAAGAGCACAGGCTCATGCCCCTAGCAAGGTATAGCCTTAAATAGAAGCCTCACCCAGCAGAGGGTAGGGTCAGCAGCTATTCAAATTACATCCAAGCAATCCAATTACAGTCAAACAAAGCACCCTTTCTTACCCTTTCTCAAGCAGCCAGTACTCTGCAACAACTTAAAACTCACCCACACACTCCCAAACACTATCCTCCCTCACAGTACCCTCATCTAAATCTCCTCAGCTGAAAGCAAATAAAAAAACACTCACCCCTCTAGCAGCTATGTCTCCTGCTGCTTCTCAGAGCTCAGCTGGGCCAGCCCTCCTCTCCAGACTAAAACAAAATGATGTGCTCAATGACGGCAGCAGCAAGCCATCAAGTCTTCATGCCACCCATCAAGATAACACAGCTGTCAAGCATCTGGTTATTAACCCAAAGTACGGGTCCTGCAACCTGACTGATTCTCTCCCTTTCCTCCTTTGTCTTTCTCATTTTCCTAAGAGCGGTCAGTCCTAGCCGAGCCATTACCTGCAATTGCCCAGCCATTAATCTTTTTTCTGCCCTATTCATAGTCTAAGTTTTAGTTAATATTTCCTGGAGATCATGCAACAACAGGCAACTACCTCAGGTCACATTTTAGGTATTAAAAGAGAGCATCCAGCCATTGCGCTCTCTTTTGCTTTTGCCTTCCTTAACCCCACTCTATCTTGCTGGTTCCATTCTTAGTGCTGTTTTGAACTTCCCCATGTGTGTTGCTGGCCAACTCATGACCCCTTCTCAGATTTTTATCCCTTTTTTGCTGCAGAGTCAACTTGCCTTACCGGACAGGTAAAGTATCACCCCAACCAATGATACTTCCTGATAATGCAAATGTCTCTGTACTTTTCTATCTAGATTCCTAGCTCCATGTTGTTTGTGTGTATGCTTGATTTTATATTTGTATGTTTGAGAATCCTTTAGTAAAAGAAATCACTGCTTCAGTATTTCAGCTTCAGCGTCTATTCCTGGGGTCTGGGAATTCAAACTCTGGTATCCACAGATTATGGTCCTATAATTTATGCCTTTTGCCATTTAATAACTCATAATTCCCTACATTTATTAATAAAATAATAAAAAAGACCATTTGGCTAACAACTCAATGGCACATGACACACACATCCAAAAAGGGACTACATGGACAGTGTTCCAGACAGAGATTAGCACCTTCTCTGACCTCTTTTCCCCCACCACTGATATATGGAAGGCAGGATTTCCTCAGTGCCTCACAGAACAATGAGATAGAGGCAGAGATATTCACTGTTGTGTCTGGAAGCTGGTGGTTTTCACATCTTCCCTGTCTTTCAAGGTGTTTCACCAGTTTGAGATCCTTTTACTCCACACACACAAAATTGTTCAAGTGTTAAGATGTCTTTTGGTTTACCAAAAACTGTAAATTGAATTAATACCCAAGTACAATCACATACATAATAGTGTGATTCAGTACTGCATTGTTTCCTAGCTTCCTCCTAATTGCTGTTTTATATTGGCACCATTGTGCTGTTATCCTGGCAGCTTTCATTACATGAAGTGGAACCCAAGCAGAGTTAAGAAATAGATCCCTTTATATAGAAATATTCACTGAAAGTTATTTTTTCCCTAGTATGTATAGTATCAATGCACGGCACCATAATTGCCTTTTTATACATAGAAACACACACGATCTACAAAATTAGCTTTCAGAGGACACCATTTGGTTCAGAGTAGCTAATTCCTGTGTTTTAATATATATGGGTTTTATAATTTTTAACGTTATCCTAGCATAAACTCCTATATAACTGAGTGTTTTAAAAGGAAAATAAAGTAATTTAATTATTGCAGTTCTTCATCTTGAGTCTCATTGATTTCAACTGTTCCCCTGACATCAGCGGTGTCGAAATTATTTATTATAAGGGCCATATCTTACATAAATGGGACTTTGTCAGGCCAGGCCATGTTTGTCATAAAATGTAATACCAAGTAGCAGAGGTAGAAGGATACAAACACAGTTAAAGATGCAGTGCAGCAGTGGGCTGATGCCCCTGTACGTCCTGGAGTGGGGAGCAAACCCTTTCCCCAGCCTGCTCTTATTGTCAATACTCTGAGCCTAGGACCCAGGGAAAAACATAAAATGGCTGGGCACTGCAAGTTTCTCCACACCCCTGGTCTACTCAGAGTGGCATTGGCTCTTCAGGGTCTTAGGTTGTAGCCTTTCTCATAATAAACCACAGCCTGGTCCTTTTAACTGCAGCTTCCAGGGACAGACCCACCTGGCTCCTTGGCTCAACGAATGAAAGAGAAAAGCCTCCACCTGGAAGCACAACGTTTGTGATCAAGCTCTCTCCCCCTCAGCCAGCAAACGTCAGCAAATAGAGAACTCTAGCAGACTCATATGGGCACAGGAGAAGCCAGCGAAGATGGGGAAAGTTCAGCAGCTCCACCATCTGCTCTCTGTACCCAGAGACAGTTCGGGAGGGTGAGGACAGGCAGGGGCAGGGAGGGAGAGAGAAGAAAGCCGCAAGCTGGATTAAAGCCCTGGATGAGCCACTTCCGGCTTGTGGGCCGTATGTTTGACACCCCTGCCTTACATAAACAATACAACTGTTTCCCTTACATAAACAGTACAACTTGGCCATCTTTGGATTCGGTTTTCAACAACTTCAGCTGGCTCTCCTGAGCCAATGTTGACAGGATCCTAGGTCCTGTTAGGCCGACCACCTGCCTCTTAGATCTGGGCCCCTCATGGCTGGTGAAAGCCAGTGGTGAGGGACTATGAGGTTCCCTGGAAGATATCATCAATCTGTCCCTGGCAGATTTCCAGCAGGACTGAAGGAGGTGGTGGTTGGCCCACTCTTAAAAAACAAAACACACCTTTAGATACGATGGATCTGGCCAATTACTGCCCAGTCTCGAATCTTTCGTTTCTGGGTAAGGTAATTGACAGAGTGGTGGCATAACAGCTCCAGAAATTCCTGGATGACACATTGCCGTGGATCCATTCCAATCAGGCTTCCATCCTGGCCACAGGATGGAGACAGTGCTGGTCACCTTCACAAATGATCTCCGCAGGCAGCTGGACTGAGGCGGGTAGGCACTGCTGATATTACTCAGTCATACAGCAGCATTTGACACGGTCGGCCGCAATCTACTGACCCACCACCTTGCCAACACTGGAGTCCATGGGGTAGCCTTGCAATTGTTTACCTAATTCCTTCACAGTCATGGACAGAGGGTGGTGCTGGGAGAGACAGTGTCCCCAAGGCACCTGCTAGTATGTGGGGTATGTGGGAGCCAGTTTGGTGTAGTGGTTAAGAGCATGGACTCTAATCTGGGAGAACAGGGTTTGATTCCCTGCTCCTCCACATACAACTGCTGGTGTGACCTTGGGTCAGTTATAAGTTCTTTCAGAGCTGTTCTCTCAATGGCAGTTCTTGAGATAGCTCTCTCAGCCCCACCTACCTCACAGACAGTGTTTCCTCTAAGCTGTGAGCTAGCTCAGAGTTTTTTAGACTCCGGTTCACACATTTTTGTCTTAGCTCAGGAATGATGACTCCAGAGCAAACTAATTTATGCAGAAGCCAAATTGCTCATTCACATCTTTAATTCCAGTAGCTCACAAAGTAGAATTTTTGCTCACAAGACTTCACAGCTCAGAGGGAGCATTGCTCATAGAGTGTCTGTTGTGGGGAAAGGAAGGGAAAGGGATTGTAAACCGCTCTGAGACTCCTTTGGGTAGTGAAGGGCAGGGTATAAATCCAATCTCCTCCTCCTCCTCAAGGAGCACTTTTCACCCCGATGTTATTTAACATCTGTATGCGCCCCTCACCCACCTGGCACAAAGTTTCAGGCTGGGATGTTATCAGTACACTGATGACATCCAATTATTTCTGTTGATGGGTGGCTGATCGGACACTGTTCCTGTGAATTTAGCCAAGGGTTTGAAGGCTGTGGTAGGGTGGTTAGAGCAGAGTCGGTTGTAACTGAATCCTGGTAAGACAGAGGATCTGTGGCTGGTTGGGGGGGGGAGCCACAGGTGGGTTGCCAACTCCTGACTCTTGATGGAATGCTTCTAACAATGGCATTGACTGTCAGGAGTCTGGGCATGACTCTGGACACCTCCTTACCAGGTCATGAAGGCTGCCAGGCTGGCGTATCTCCAACTGCTCCAGGTCAGGCAACTGGGTCCCAACTTGTCTTGCTCTGACCTAGCCACAGTAATCCATGCAGCAGTCACCTCCAGGATAGTCTACTCACTCTACACAGGCCTACCCTTGAGACCGATCCGGAAGCTCCAACTGATCCAGAATGTGGCCATGCAGGTCCTTATGGGGACCCTGAAGATGGCATATATTCAACCTGTGCTGTGCAAGTTGCACCGGCTTCTGGTGGAGCGCTGGATCAAGTTCAGGGGGCTGGTTTTGACCTTTAATGCTCTTAGGAGTCAAGAACCCACTGCCTCTCTCAGTATGCCCCCAGAAGAGTGTGATGCTTGGGAAGTAAGAACCTCCTGGTGGTCCCCAGCCCGAGAGAGAGCCAACTGTCCTCAACCAGGTGGAACTCTCTGCTGGAGAACATTTGTGCCCTGTGGGATTTATTATCTTTCTGCAGGGCATGTAAGGCAGAGATGTTCCACCAGGCATTTGGCTGAGGACCGTGACTTTACAGCATGTAGTCTGGCACACTCATATCCTCCATTCTCGGCAAGCCCCCCTAGGAGGCTTGTGAAATCTGATTATTTCCTCATCATCTTGGAATGAATTGAATTATCGCTGATGTATGCACTATCTATTTTATTATAAGATTTTAACTTCTAGTTGTTTATTGTGTGTTACTTTTTGTTGTAAGCTGCCATGAGCCCTGCTTGCAGGGAAGGGCAGCCTAAAACATTAATTAAATCAATCAATCATAAATTAAAGACTTGACATGAAGATACCAGACAGAAGTTTTAATGTCACATGGAAATAATTATAACAGGACAGATGAGCATGGTACAAATTTAAGTAAAGGTATTCAGAGGTGTGTTGTGACATCATTTCTCAAACAATATTGAAAAGTACTGAGAACGTTGAGTGATTTCAGCAAAAGTACTTTTATTAAGCAAGAACAAGACAAAGGTAAGCCGGCTCGCAGGCCGGCTTATATGCTCAGAAACCCACCACCTAAAACACACCCACTAAGGCCCTATAGGCTATTTACAGTGGCCGAGAGTCCCATAGGCTCTCGGCCGTGGACCTGGCCCTCTGATAGGTGCGGGCTAGGATCCACTGGACTATTGTTCTCCTGGAAGCGAAGCTCTGCTGTTTGGCCTGACCGCATGGCCCAACGGTCGCGCACGTGGTCATGGCGGAGTACATTACAAATATAATATGGAATTAGATGAATTCTTTATCTGTGTAGAAAGTCTTGCCCTTGATGTTACTATGTATATCTCGCACAGCAATTCTGGACATAATAAAGACTATGAGTTTCTCTTATTACAGATTTTATTTTTTAAGAACTCTAAATAATGCCAGATTTAAAAATAGCGCAAGAGGAGCTGAACAGATATTTCCTACCTACCTGTACATTTTCTCCAGCCAAGGTTACCTTTGGGTTCTCAACCCAATATATAGAACAACTGATACTCCTTTGTACTGTGTCATATCATTGGCCTTAAACACAATTGTTTACTGACAGTGGCCTTGAGACTGCTCAGTGCTGTTATTTAGGCTTCTTAAATGGAAGTGTTAGGAATTATACATGGGATCTAAGCATACAAAGCATGAGGTCTATTGGTGTTCTGTGTCCCCTAACCAGGAATTCTGCAGGATTTCCAGCCATATCAACTGGAATAACAACAAACAAGCAAAAAGCCTTCAGGAATCTCAAGTTCGATCTGTACAAGGATGGGTATCCTAAAAGGTTTCCTAAAAAAGGTAAAGGTTCCCTTGCTCGAAAGCCAGTCGTATCCGACTCTAGGGTTGCGGTGCTCATCTCCGTTTCAAAGCCGAAGAGCCAGTACTGTCCGAAGACGTTTCCGTGGTCATGTGGCCGGCATGACTAAACACCAAGGCGCACGGAATGCTGTTTCCTACCCCTGTGCAAAATACAGAAAACCATGTCTAAACTTCATTTAATAGTGATCTATACCTGAAAAAAGGAACCACTGAAAGTTTTTCTAGTCATAGATCATCTTCCTCCTGTCCAGAACAGAAGTTCTCTGTACATATTTACAATAAAATGAAACATTGTTATCATGATAGTCATGAAATCTTGAACCTTGCCTGATAAGAAGACCTTAACATGGATATTGGCATCCCCTAGCACTACAGGTCAGACACACAAACTGTTGGGCTAAAACTTGGGTTGCCAGGTCTTATCTGTGTCCTGGTGGGGGGCTCCATCCCAGCTCCTGGGGTCTTCTGGCATACATACAAAGCATGTGTGACATCACCTGGAAGTGACATCATTGTGCCGGGCATGTCATTCGAGGACACTCTAGCATTTGGGTAAAAAACTCTATGGTCACCATAGAGTTTTTACCCAAATGCTAGAGCTTCCCCCGCATGATGTGCCCAGTGCAATGACGTCACCTCCAGGTGACATCATTGTGCCAGGTATGTTGGGTGCAACAGGGCTCTTGGGGATGGGGCTCCCCAACCAGCCAGTTGGCTGGTGGTGAATTGGGGGCCCCAAAAGTGGAGAAAACCCTGCCCCCATTGGGGGGGTGGCAACCGTAACTAAAG
>NW_015161426.1:357657-398401 GCF_001447785.1 Gekko japonicus
ATATATGCTGCACACACCCCAGGTGTCATGTTGAGTAGAGCACTCAGAAATCTCAGAAGAAAAGCCCAAGGAACCAGGAATGTCACCTGAGGAAGAACAGGGAAGTCAAGGAGACCCCTGTATTGTAAGAGCCCCTTGGACCCCAAACCTGCAGCTCCAGAGGCCGATCTCAAGGAACCATCTGTTTAGGTGTTACCATCAGAACCTCCAGCTGCCCTCCCAAGTCCTGGAACAGCTGCATACAAGCCATGCCAAACCAGTAATCTTCCAGGATTCTCCCCCACCCCGCAGGAATGGAGGAGGCGGCTGGCTCGCACAGATGCAGTTGAGAGAAGACACAATGCCAGGCTGTGTTCCAGTTCAGAGCTAGCCAGTGAGCCAGGACATTGCCTTAGTTGACTTAAACCCCTGCAGGATTCGGGCCCCTATAAGCTGCCTTTAGAACACCTGAGTCTGCTTTTCCCCAGCCTATTTAAGCTGAGGCTGAGGAACTGAGCTTTACTGGGTCAAAAGGTTTGCAAGACCACTTACTTTGTATCCCAGACCTTGTCAAACCACAGTCAGCAGAGCAAGTCTCTCCTTTTGAGGAGACTAGAAGACTTGGAAGCCTGAGGCTAGAACACCAGCAGTCATTGTCTACATCAGTCTGGTATATGCATTAATAACACTAATTAAGAATACTTGAATGAGTGAACAAAGAGGTTAAGACACTGATCTACAGAAGGTCTGTAGTTCAGCAGTTTGAGATCCTAGTGCCGCATGGCGGAGTGAGCTCCCATCTCTGGCCCCAGCTCCTAACAACCTAGCAGTTTGAAAACAAGAAATTGCAAGTAGATAAACAGGTATCGCTTCAGTGGGAAGGTAACAGCACTTTGTGCGCCTCAGCATTTAGTCATGCCAGCCACATGACCACGGAAACATCTTCAAACAGCGCTGGCTCTTCGGCTTGTAAACGGAGATGAGCACCGCCCCCTAGAGTCAGATTCAACTAGCTTTCAAGCAAGGGAAACCTTTACCTTTATGGTCACCTATTATAGGCCCTTCATAACCACTTTTTCCCCTTATGGCTCCAGGTATGAGTTATACCTCTTTGCAAGGTCTATATTTTCTGTATCTCTTCTCTATATTTCTATATTTCTCTTCTTCTATGTGCCATCTGGCCCTCCTCTGTATTGCCTTTATTTACTCTATCCAGATCCAACTATGTTACTATGTCAGGTGATTCTTTCTTTAGCTTGTTGTTTGCTTGTCTACTCTCTTCCCCTATGTACTTGGTTGGCTAGGCACTCACTCTTTTCAGTCTCTTACCATACCTCAAGGGCTCCACTTGCCTTGAAGTCTGCTAATACATTGATTGCAGAAAATTTCCAGCCAAGTGGTTGGACTCAGGGCTGCTGCTGCTGCTGCTGCTGCTGCTGCTGCTGCTGCTGCTGCTGCTTCTTCTTCTTCTTCTTCTTCTTCTTCTTCTTCTTCTTCTTCTTCTTCTTCTTCTTTGTCTTCTTCTTCGTCATCGTCTTCGTCTTCTTCGAGATGCCGGACCTCTCAAGAGGGAATTGAAGCTTTCAGTCTCTGTATTGAAAACGCATTAACTTTTAAACATTTTAAAAAGAATTTTGCTGAAGAGGTTCTGGAACTCCATTCTGGGCATTCCCCCAGAAAAAAAGCCCTGGTTGGACTAAATGATTAGCTTGTGAGCCCAAAGGAAAAGATAGGAACAAAGAGACCAGCGAGGGTAGGTAGATCACTCCTGGCTCTTACTTGGCACGTCATGAACTGGCTGGTGATAAGATTCTGGAATAAGATGTGCTTTTGATAAGATCAATACAAGTGTTCTTTTGAATTGCTAAACTCTTAAGATCTTTATTTATAATGTTGTTTCTTATGCTACATAAGGATTATATTCATCCTATGCTTGAAAGAAAGTAAATAATTACTAAGGGATCTTGTCTCTAGAGTCTCAATGTAAATTAAATATCAATATAGCACCATACTGCAGCTGTGATAAGAGGGTGAACACAGCTTTAAATTCTGTGATCAAAGTGAAGATTAAGTAGTAGAGAGGAGTGTGAATCATGCTGCAGAAAATAGCTGAAGGGAACTGGTGCTTCTGCCAGATTCTTCTCTGCAGCTCTCAAAGGCCTAAAAGCTTGGCCCCATGTTGATTTCAGCAAGCCTTACAATGGGGCAGGCTTGATTTTTTATTTTTATTTTTTTTAAATTGAACAGTTTTCACAACAAAACCAACAACACAGCAGCATATCTAACTAGCATAATTACAAACAGTGAGCAAATCCGGGTAACAACCAGAGCCTTATGAAGTCTGCATAATGATCAAACAAGTTCAATATGACTTCTTTTTTTACTCAATATATTTACCCTCTATGCATTTGAAGACCTCCAACCTCAGGAGAATCCCCCCTGTACAGCATGAGACTGACCTAGTTGGATCAGGTAAGTAGGTTCAATTCAATAATACATTAATTTATGGTAATATGGGTATTTAGGTAATAGCTCCTTTTTTTGAAAGATGTTGGCCCTGTTCATACGAGCCCATTTGGGCCGGGAGCGGGACGGAACGGGGGCGGAGCAAACCGACACGATCCCACCTCAACATCTGGGGAGCGTGCCGGATCCGTCCCGGATCCGTCCCTTCCAGCATTGCTCCGCGCCAAAAAAGAACCACCTCCCGAGGTGGTTCTTTCTGAAGGGCTGCAGCAACGCTGGCCGTGGGATCGCTGGTGCGTCCTTGCGCCGGCGCATCCCCAGCTCCTGGCCGAACTGCGCATGTGTGAGCATGCGCAGTTCGCCAGGCTCCCCTTCCCACCGTCGCATTCTCCCTGGCATCTGATCGTGCCGGGGAGCGTTGCAACGTGGCTCGGGGGATCTGTGAGATCCCGCCGCGCCGTCCCAACTTTGCTGCGGCTCACATTAGCCGCAGTACAAGTGTCTTATTCCCTGCCGTGTGGCAGGGACCGTTGTATTATAGGATACCACAGTTCTGTAAAGGGCAGGCTTGATATGATGTTCACCTTTGCCGGCTCCTTACGTCCACTTTCACCCCTTTTTAGCTCCTCCCAGGAAAATGTTGGCAACTGTAGCAAAGGTTTCTAGATGATGTACATAGAGACCTGAATGTTTGTGGCCCAGGAAAGATTGTCTGAGGCGATGAGGCAGCCTGAAACGTCCTTGTATGAAGTGGAACGGTCTCTTTCCTTCAGTCCCTTACGCTAGCAGCAGGATTCACAATTTCTGTGAAATTGTAACTTACACAGAGACTTAGTCACAGCTGGTTAGTGAAGTGCAGGCCTTATGACTTAAGAATCCCTCCCAGAGCTAAAAGCAATACCTGTTAGGCCCAGCAGACCGTGAATAGTATGAATGTGTGTGGCAAGAGGCAAGCAGAAATAAAACAGGGAGACCAATAAATTCTAATCATATTCAAGATCCACCATGCTGTACAAAACGATGGGAGGAAAACTCTGGATTCTGAAGCAGGCTTAGCTCCAGCATTTTCCCTTTGTTTTTCACAATCAAACTACTGTCTGGCTGGGAAACAGGCATTAGAATGAACTCTTTGCATTAGGCATACTATTATGTATTTGCAGAGGATTCACCTGTGGTGCTAGATAGGTTTGGAATCCCATTGACAAGTTGGAGACAATGCCAAGATGAAGAAACAGCAAAAGGTTGAGACATCCTGGAAACTCCTCTCACAGCACGTTGCCAAGCTTCAAGCCGAGTGTGATTTCTCTGCCTTCAAATCCAAGCACTGCTCTAATTTCTTAATCAGTGACTATTCAGAGCAGCTTCGTGATTTCAATCTTTGAACTGAATAAGCAGAT
This sequence comes from Gekko japonicus, assembly GCF_001447785.1. NCBI lineage: Eukaryota > Metazoa > Chordata > Lepidosauria > Squamata > Gekkonidae > Gekko > Gekko japonicus. The sequence continues at coordinate 361,500 of NW_015161426.1, forward strand.
TTTAATACCCTGCGAAAATTTTGTAGATGGAAATAGGTACATTTAAGTACCTCCCATCACTCCTGCTGTGAGTAGCACCAATAATCAAATACACATCCCAAAGTATTTTTATGTATGTGACATATAAGCTTCTCCAGAGACAAAAGAGCCCAGTACTTCAGTGAACGTTGTTGCTTCCCCCCCCCTTCATAGGAGTGAGAAATGTGTGAGTATCATCTTATCAAATTCTATTGTTCTTGGCTTCTGTACCGTTTGAAAGGTCAATGTGAAGAAAAGTTTGCAAAAAAAGAAAAAAAGAAAAAAATCCAGGGCCCATACTGACTATCACATTCAGTAAATTGCTTTCTCCCAAGAAACATTAAGATTTACAAGATGTAAATTCCCACAAGAGATACTGAGACTTAAAGTCCCATTCTGCCTTGAGGTAAGGGACTGATTAGGCCTTTGCCATGTGCATCATTGTGGGATATGGTCAGTATGTTAAACTAAGATCAGATAATGCAGAAACTTTTAGAAGGACATGCAAAACTATTTTATTTATTTAATTAATTAATTTATATCCCACCCTCCCTGCCGAAGCAGGCTCATCTTATGGGCTGTGCTCCATGGGTAGCTAGACGTAGTATTAGAAGCACTTTATATTACTTTACAAATCGCTTCTACAGATTCTGGTACCACTGCTTCCTTTCTGTGCCACTAAATCATTTTAGGCCCCGGTCACACGAGAGGTTTTGGGCCGGGAGAGGGACGGATTGGGGGCGCAGCAAACGGGCGCGATCCCACCACAACATCTGGGAAGCGTTGCACACCCGCCCCCGATCCAGCCCTTCCGCCCAAAACGCCGCAGCAAAAATAAACCACCTACCGAGGTGGTTCTTCCAGCAAGGCCGCATCAAGGCCGGCCGTGGGATTGCCGGCGTGTCCTTCCGCCGGCGCATCCCCAGCTCCTGGCCCAACTGCGCATGCTCACACATGCACAGTTCAGCAGCCTCCCCCTCCCGACCGTGGCTTCCTCCCCGGCATCTGTTCGTACCGGGGAGCAGCGGTGCCACGGCTCAGGGGATCCGTGGGATCCTGCCGTGGCGTCTCTATTTTGGTGCGGCTCGGATTAGCCGCACTTCGCCCGTTTTTTATTCTGCCGTGTGGCAGGGACCATCAAGCACTTAGACTTTTCTCAAAAGCTACCACTTCCTTAGAAGAATTTGGGCTGCATCCACTTCCTTCACTGTACGTAGTGCTGTCTTACCAGGCTCTTGTTCCAGAAAGTACAGGACTAGTTCTGTTGCGCTGCAAGTCTTCAGTCACCAAGTCCTATGTGTCTGAAACTTCAGATTAAAGCACATCCTTTCTACCTGTACTCACCTCCCTCACACATGTCTTTTGTCTAAAATAAGGGTAAATGGGCTAATTGCACTGATTAGAGCTTTTCTATAGTATATTCCTTGACGATAACCTGCTCCCTGCCCAGAAACCCTGAGGGGAAGGAAAGAGGAGCAAGAGGAAAATACAGACTAGTCATACTTCTGATTCCCACCAGTGGGAGCTAATTGATTTGCTGTACAGTTTTGATTAATGTGTTAATGCAGTCCCTGTTTTTGTATGTTTGCATATATTTGTGAGTGTGTAACATTATAAAATATTATCTGTTTTGGTGCATCTAGTTCTAAATTAGCATTTGCTTTCCTGTATTACAGTTGTCAGAAGCCAACATGCATTCACTTTACCAAAAAAATCAAGGACCAGTATGTGATAAATGTGGGAATTGAGTCACACATTTGGCTGTAACAAGAGAATAACTCAACATACATATAAAGCACAATCAAGTGTACATTGTGCACAGCTTGTATGTACATTCACTGTAGCGTCTGAACAGGGCTACTGTCTGGTGTTTTCCTTCTAGCTGTTTATTTTTGATCTGAATAAATATTTCTATTGGAATAGTAGTGGACAAATACTTGTTTCCGTTATATTCACCTCACCTCATTGCAGAGTCAACCAGATTATGAATAAACTTCTCAGGTGTTGGGGTCACAAGGAATGCCAAGTTATAGCTTAGTTATATAGGAACAGACATTGAGTCATTAACCCATTCTTTCTCTTCGCTATCATGCTGTGATTAAATCAGTTACTCTGGCTTGTATTCTGTGCCTTTTGTCCATGTACACTTTTTCTCAAATGCTCCTCTGGCCAGGGCCGGCTCGCCCGCTAGGTGAACTAGGCCTTTGCCTAGATCGCGAGCCAGCCATTAGGGCATGGAAGGAGAGGCAGGGGCAGCCGCCGACGTGCCTGGCCAGCAGCTGGGAGGAGCACCAGGGTTGGGAGGAGCTCTGCCAGCTGCAGGAGGAGAATGTGCCGTGGCGTGTCCAGGGCGCGGCGCTGTAGCTGGCCAGCAGAGGAGCAAGTGAGGGGGCGGAGGTGGAGGCAGGGGTGGCCGCCGCGCTTTCCTCCCCCCCCCCGCGCTGCCTTTCTCGGCCTCTCCTGTCCGGCTGCAGCGGAGAGGGAGAGAGGTAGGGGCATTCCCCGTTAAGGAAGCTGGCTGGGGGGGAGAGAGATAAGGAAGCCACGCCACAACCACCTGAACGCGACCCCTCAGGCCCCCAAAGAAGCCCCCCCCACACACACATCCACCCTCCCGCACCTTCTCTCTCTTTCTCTCCCGCCCCCCGATCTCCAGGAAGGGCCTGGCAGAGGTCGTCGGGGCGCGATGGCTGCAGCGTTTCTCATGCAGCGGGGGGGGGAAATCCCCCCAACACCAGTCCAGCCCAAGGGAAGCGCACCGCCGGCCTCCCCATGCCAAAGAGAGAGAGAGAGAGAGAGAGAGAGAGAGAGAGAGAGAGAGAGTGTACACTGGTGTGTACACACCCTTGCAAAGGTGCACGGCTCAGCTCCATTCACACAATCTCCCCCCCCCCTTCCCGGCGCTTCCTCCTCCTTGGAACACGCTGCTCCTGCTGCAGCTCCCCGGGCGGGCGCGACAAGCCAGTACAAGACCCTATTTTTAAACAAGGTAAACAGTGCCCACCTGGCCGGATTTAAGTTACCCGAGTTATAAATGCGAAACTCTCTCTCTGCCCCCCCGGCAAGCTGCAGGTCTCTCCCCTTCCCTGGCGGGCCTCTGCAGGGTGCCGCGGGCGCCGCCTGTGCCACCCCCTCACACACACACACCCCGCATGTGGTCCTTGGCGGTCTAGGGGAGGGGGCTTCCCTCGGCACCATCTCTTCTCTGCCCACAGCTGCGCTGCCGTCCTTCACCGCAGGGGCCCGGCGGTTGGGCCACCCCTACCTGCCAGGCGCGCTTGGATGGTCTCCAGGCCCCGCCAGGAGGTTGGCATCTGCGCTCACCTAGAGTGACGGACAACCTCGGGCTGGCCCTGCCTCTGGCATGGAGTCCATTTCTTTAGCCCTAAGAACCTCCACTTTTGAAAGACCATTGCCTTTTAATGAGCTGTAGAGAGCCTGGTAGGATAGGAACATGTCCAGCAATGGAGGACTGCCTTCACAGCACTCAGGAGAAGTGTGTGCTGAAGAAAATAACATAGGATCCAAAGCTTCCTATTTAGAATGAACCATAGTTTTGCTTGCCCTCCAGACCAGGATTTCAAATGATACATTATTGCTTATTGTGGTTTCTAATCCTAGTTTGGTGAGCAAGCACAAACTGATTTGGATGTGTGTGGAGGTGGGCCAGTCCTAGCAGTGCAAAGGAAGGCTGTCCATTTATCTGTGGCTGGTGAGCCATGTACTGAAGCGGTTGCATGTTCATCTCCTCACAGCTGAGGCCACTAGAGGGCATACCGGGTTCACCCTCTCCCTCTGCAGAGGACTCAGATTGGAATGGGAGGGGATTGAATCTTCATCCCGGTCCACCTCCTCCCATCAGGACCGTCTCTTTACTCTTCTGCCTTTCTTTCTACGCTAGCTCTGTGGACAGAGGACCAGCCCTGACTGTGTGCTCTTTGGATCTGGGCTGGATGAGCTTAAATAGCTCCTCACAGTCCCTAGTCCCTCCCCCTTCTTCTGCTTCTTGGGGAATCAGCCAATCCTGTGTGAAGCCTCCCATCCCTGGAAATGGCTTGGGATTATTCTGTACCTCCTTGTGGTGAGCTTTGCTCTGGCCTCCTCCCCATTAGACCATAGAGGCATGGCCTCAGCTTTTGGCCTCCCTGGGGGTTGAAGCCAAAGTGTTGTCAGCTCCCCATTCACTTCTGCTGCCCTGAGGAGGCCTGGCCCTCCAGCTGCACCAACCACCAGCCTTTCCTCTGGAGCCCTAGGTAATCCTCTCACCCCCACTGAGGGCTTGCAGCCCTACCCTCCTGCCCAGCCTTTGTGGTGGTCCCAGGGCTGGCGCTTGGACTCCCATTTTGCTCCAGACAGGATGAAATGGTAAACTAACAGTTGGTGCTAGAGGAAAGAAGCAATTGATTGACTTAAGTGAATGAGAGGAGGAAGGGAGAAGACACATGAGCACAAAGCTTATTGCCAGGGCATCAAGCCATGAACTGGCATTACATTTGAGAGAACCATAGCATGTTTTTAATAGTTGCATGTAGTTGTATTATTATTACTAGCAACAATTTAAGTCCATTCCAAATCATAGTACTACACTAACTTTAACAGAGACCCACTGTGGCTGCAGAATTAGTGCTACATTTAAGAAAATCTGAATGTTATACTTCTCTTGCAGAAATAACACAGATACAAGTGGCCTTTAAAAGGAAGGAGGACTAGGTGGAGAATTTGAATTTTCTAGCAAACTTCTACAGTTGCATTGTCTGATGAATATGCTCTCTATAGATCTCCTTGCCCTGTAGTTTCTTTCACTTGCCTATTTTTTATTATTCTATTGTAGAATTGCCTCAGCAAATCTTTCAAAGGTTAACAGGCCTGTCCAGAAAGCACAGGAACCAAATCTTGTGTCATCCTATGAATTTTAATAACCTACATTACAACCAGTGTGCTATTTCTATACCTATCCAGTCTGTAATCTCTGGTATCTCAGCACATATATAAAGTATGACAGAAGCCCCAGAAAGAAACAATAACAGGCCTGTGCCACAGTTTACTTACCATTAGCAACATCAGACCACAGCAAAAATGAAAAGAAAACAGTAAATAGGAATAAGGTAAGGAATGAGATTGATAGGATTCCAGAGAAGCTCAAGTGAGTAATCTAAACAAAGGGAAATGGTGATTTAAATATACATGTAGATGGTGATTTACAGAGTGGCTTTTTGCCTCTGTGCTTGTGATTGACCAGCTATGTCCTGGGAACTTGGGAACAAAATTTTATCATGCAAAGAAATGGTAAAGGCCTCCTCATCACCTGGAATAGCAACACAGATGATTGGCTTCCCATGTGGTTACGTGCATACCGCCTTAGGTTGTCTATCTATCTGTATTCATCATATGTATCATCTAGCATCAGTATACAAAAATGTTCTGAACATTAGTTCCCAGTTCAAAGTGTTCCATTATGGATGGTTTTTAAGGGAACTTACCCTTGAAATTATTATTTTTAGCACGATATATGAACACAGAGTGAAAGAAAAAATAGCTCATGCCCTCCCTAGCATGTAAAAGCATCCATTTTCAAAAACAGCTTTTCATTAAGTGTTGCCCGGCCACATCAGCAGCAGCTCTTGCAGACTCTCAAGACCACTTGTATTGGGACTGCTAAAGTTCCCAGTCCTAGTCTAGTTAACCCACACACAGACAGGGATTCTAACTACACAGCAACTGCCTGAACTTCATGAAGAAAATTGGTCTATTTCTTGCTTTGAGCAGGATCAGGCTGATACATATTTCCTTTCCATTCTTCCTTTTTTCCTGTTTACTTTTCAGTAAAGAGTGAAATGAACATCACAGATCACAAAACACTCCTGTATTCCTAAAACTAGTTTCCTTTGAATGAATGAATGAATGAATGAATGAATGAATGAATGAATGAATTATTATATAGAAAACATTGTATCATGTTCTATATTGAATTGCATAGTTCTTTTATATAATTACATGGCTTCTTAATATGCTTACTACTAGACCTGCCTTACTCCATCCTTAACTCTTCAGCAAAGTTCAGGGTAATTCAGTTTTTCCAGAAGTTAACTCAAAATATGGAGTATCAGAAACAATGTTCCCTCTAAGCTGTGGAGTCTTGTAAGCAAAAGTTCTACTTTGTGAGCGACTGGCATTAAAGTTGTGAGCAGGTAATTTGGCTACTGCATAAACTAGTTTGCTCTGGAGCCCCATCCTTCCTGAGCGAAGACAAAAATGTTTGAGCCAGAGGCTAAAAAACTGTGAGCTAACTCACACTAACTCGGCTTAAAGGGAACACTGATCAGAGCATAAGAATACATTGATGACATAGTGACTGATACATGAACATTGACATGGAAATATACATTTTGGCTCAGTTGTACTGCCAAGGATTCCTTGCCACCATCACCAGCACTGATCAGCCAGGATGGCAAGGTAGTGGTAGGGAATTTTGTAAGACCTTCTTTTCCTCTTTGGTGTGCTTGGAGTCAAAAAGGCCCCAGGCAAAGTGTACCAAACCGTAATAAAAATAAAAATCTGTACTCTGTATAGATTAAAGTTTTGCATACTATATTCTGTAATCAATATATTTCATTCTCAACTCAGCCAAATTTGAAGATACTTAAACAGGGAGATGAGCTGTGAATGGGCAAGACAGATCTTTCTACAAACCAGAAAAACACCCCAGGTACGCATAAAAACCTGAAATCTAACACACACAGACACGTTGAGGGGTTTAAAAAATGATAAAGAGTGTCTGTAGCTTTAAGAAACAGATTTTATCAATCACTATTGCCATGCACCCACAACAGTTTTCCAGCATTCCAGGATTAGGTTCTGTCAGTAAAAGGCAAAGGTAGGGACAGGGCAATTTCTAGACCTTATTTGGGCTTTGAGGAAGGACTCATCAGGGCTAGGCCCATCAGCAACTATCTAGTGACTTGCAAGACTCACACAGGGCTGGCTGCTTGCTACTGTTCAACAGCAGCCACCCCACAAAACTCAGTGTTGTGTAATAAGAATTTCAGACTGGGATGTAGAATCCCCATGCTACTGTGGACACTCACTGTGTTACCTTGGGCTAGGAATACATTCTCAGCCTAATTTACCTGTTAGGCTGGGATAGATTAGCTATTAAGAGCATGAAGACCCCACCCAGTAAGCTGATGCCCCCCCTCACATGGGCCAAGCCAGCCCTGTGACAGAGGATCAATGCCCAGCCTACCTCAGGTGAGGTCAAAAACGTGGCAGCCAGGTCAGCCTGCACAAGGCAAGGGAGTTGGCAGGACCTAGCTTGTCCTACACAAGGTGAGGGAGGCAGCAGTGCTCCCTCAGCCTGCCCACACCCCATGAATGGAGAAGGAGGTGGGTCCAGCTCACTTGAGTCTTGCATGAAACCAGGGAAGTGGTGGCTTGCCTTCCTGAGCCCTGTGCAAGATGAGGAAAGTGGAGTCCAGCCAACTGGTAAGACAGTCTGTCTCTCCCTGAAATTAAAGGTCCCCTTTATTTATGAATAAAACAATGATAGTGGCATGGTCAAGGCCTGAGGTCACTCAAACTCAAACCACACCCTGCCATAAGACGGGCAATGCACCTGGCCCCCAGGACGTAGCCGCTGTAAGCAGCACGCACCCGGGCAGCCCAGCCTTGGAACATGCCATGACAATCCCTCATCCACAGCCGCATGGCCTGTGTAGAGTATCCATCAAAGGCACTCCAAAAGGCAGTCTGCCCATCTCATCTCTGGATGCAAGGCCACAGTGATGATCCTGACAGACCCCTCCACCCTACAGGGTTGCTGATAGGTGCTTACCACCACCGAAACTTGAGCTGCCCAGAACAGGAGCCAGTCCGCCCGACATATGCTCTGGCGCCCTCTCCATTCATCCGTGGCCCATCACTAAGGCCCAACTGTGAGCTGATGGCCGATCAGTTTGCTCGTTGAGCTGCCCAGAAAATGAAGCTGTGTCCACAGACAAGAATCCCTCTCCTCCTGCCACAGCACACAGCACCTAAAAAGGAAGACAGTGATCCCGTAACCCAATGGGAAAGCAGGCCACAGCATGGCAAGGAAAGTGGGTTGCCTCGGTTCTATAGAGCTCCCTTTTTCCTAAACATCCATAGAACACTGTATCAATTCCCCAATGTTTGCATCAGCACAGTCACTGATTCCAGGGCACTGCACAATGCTCATCGGGCTTATGGTTTCACTGAGCAAGTGAAGTAATTTGTTGATATCCCAGGGTAGAATTGCCAGCTGCCTGTAGGAAAATACAGCCCAGTCCCATTAATGGGATGTCATCCATACAATGATATCCATGCACTAATTCTCTGTTAAGAAGACAAGACCCTTTTCCGTGGATCTTTAGGCAACCCCACACACTGAAAGAAATCAAGGCCTAGAGATGTCACTGTCTAAGGTCTGTATCAGAACATAGCCTCTCTGGGTCAGTTACCAATCCCTGGATTGTCAAACTGTGGGAACAACACCAAAATGAAAGCTGATTCATTCTCTCAGTGCCTTGGAACCCTTTAAAGAACTTGCCACAGTTTGGAAGCAGACCTGAACAGGGAGGCATCCGTTATTCTTTTTTTTTCTTTTTCAGGTTGTTAATAACCCTGGGAAATCATCATAGCAAAAGTTGGTCTCGCTGTAAACATGAGATTTCCCATCCAAGATGCGGTGTCACTTTAATAAAAACCTATTAATATTTATTTATTTCCAAAGCCACCTGATCCTGAAGAGTGCACAGCATCTATCCCTTCCTACAGTAACTGGGTTCCCATCCTAGACTAAGCTTCAGTAGAACCTGACAGTAGTTTGTATTGATCACTGTTTTTAATTTTCAACATCCTCTGAATAAATTAATAGTCTGGCTAAAATTAGCAGTAGGGCTTAATAAAGTTATAATTCAAATTTTAAAGCTATCGGAAATAAATATGTGTACAGTGTTTGTACTGTGTTTGCCTAGGAAATTAACTATACACACCGCTTATGTCTTACAAAAACGTGTGTGCGCCAACATGCAGGCCGTATGTCCCTTCATGAACAAGGTTTACGTGGACCCTGCTCCCATATATACATGAGTAAGGCTGTGCTGCCTGGCCTGAAAGACGTACCCCCTGGCCAAGCAGAGGGACAGAACCACTGACAGGCTTCCTGGCCTCCAAAGGCCTGGCGGCCCATTGATGTGCGAAGGGTCTTGCTTAACCCTGGCCCCCACCGGAACCTACATGGAAGCCACCTTCATCAATTCCTGGTGCTAAGGCTTCACTGCTGCATCGACAACCTATCGTGACCAACGCCACTCTTCCAAGCCCTGGTGACTCACTGGACTGTCCGTTAAAGACAATACACCATCAAACGTGTAGAACACTCATTAGGACCACAGATCACTGCATCGAGCTGGAAATCACACCTTATCCCAGTAAAACAGAAGCAGAAGGTACAAATGACGTATTGCAATGGATAAATTTGAATCCTGAACCCGTGAAAGGACTCAGCCAAGTTGCCAACCCAGAGTGCATTCACCTTGTCAATTCATATGTTGCTGACAAGGATTCCTTTCCAGGAGGAAACCATTAGAAGTTCAGTTGTCGCCCATTCAGATTACACTTGATTTCAAGCCACACGCTAAGTGCTCTACCAAGCTAACCAGTTTCAATGAGCTGATCATTTGCAGGTTACAATTAGATATAATTAAAGGCTCCTATAGTATTCTGAAAAAAGAAGAAGAGACCAGATTTATACCCCGTTCTTCACCCAGAATGGCATACAATCTCCTTACCCCCCCTCTCCCCACGGTAGGTGGGGCCGAGAGATCTCAGAGAGAACAACTCTAAGCAAACTGTGACTGCCCCAAGGCCACCCAACTGGCCCCGTGCAGAAGAATGGGTAATCAAACCCCAGCTCTCCAGATTAGCGTCCACTGCACTTAATCACTACACCGGAAATATGTCTCTTTGTAATAGGGCCAAATATTGTAATCCATAGGTTGGCAAGTTACGTAACCTGTCTCTGAATAAAACCCCATAAACAGTTAATTAGAATAGAATTCTCTGTCTCCTGTCCCGACTATAAATAAGCCCTGCTGCAAGTTTTATTCTTGCAATTAATGGCACTGTATGCTTTCAAGCTTGCTGAAATGAGTATTGCCTGCTCAGACTGGCAAATGCTCTCCCAGTGTTATCACTCACCGCCAAAAGTGGTTTAATTCCTTAATGTGAATTTTTAAAATTGCAGCCTAAAGCACTCCCAGAAACGACTGCCAAAAGCACAGCTTCAAATGACCACCAAGTTTAACTTTAAATGGCCGTCTAAAAAGCTATGCAAAATGACCCCTAGAATGCCTAACAGAAAATGGCCACCCAAGAACTTTCCTTGATAGAACAGCTCCGACAGAACTGTGGCTTGCCCAAGGCCATCCATCAGCTGCTAGTGGAGAAGTGCACCCCCAAGATTCCCTAATGCTATCAAATGAGTAGGTAACTTGGGTGCAGCCAAGGTTCTCTGTCCTTAGCTCACCAGAGGAATCCCCTTATATAAAAGAAAGAGAAAAAATCCCTACCTAAAATGGCGCTCAAGGAGTTATATATAAAATGGCCACCATAATATACCTCTAAATATGGCCTCCCACCCCTTCTCAATGACCCTCTCAATGCAGGCAGAGATTATGTAACACAGGCAAATGAAAGAAGTGGGCTCTGACAACCCAAAGAGGCCCCAGCACCCATGCCGGCTTGCAGGGGTGGTTTGTCTCAGGCCCACATAAATTCACCGCCCGAGCACTGCACTAAAATGGCCGCCTACAAAGCGCATCCTGTTAAGCCTACGCTCGAGGGGGGGTTGAGGAGGGATGGTGAGTGCCTTACCCTGCTGCCACCCCCTGGTCAGCTAATCACCCTCACGGATCTCATGGTAAATAAATAATAAAATACTGACACCCCGCTTCCCATGACTGACTCAACAGGGTAAGAGAGGGGCAAGTTAAAGAAACTTCAGGCCCGCGCGGCTCCTCACATGGCCACAGACACGGGAGCAAGCTGCCCTTTGGGGGGGGGTTGCCCCAACGCGTAAAGAAGAAACTGGGTCCCCAGCAGCCTTACCCACTGCACTAAAATGGAGGCGGGGGGCAATAGCGAAGTATGGGTGCCAAACTGAAAATTATTATTTAAACTCATTGGAGCAAGCCACTAAGGGGCTGCCCTGTGGCTGTGCTCCTCACCGCGGCCCCTACAAGCAGGCCTCTGGTGGGCCCGACGCTCTCCAGGCACCCGAAGAACACTGCCCGACACACTGCTCCCAACGCTGCTGGGCTCACCCCTCAGCTACAGCCCCTTCCTGCTGCTGCTGCGGTCCACTGCACACAGGTGATGGTGTGGCTGACCGCCCGCAACCCTGATGCTCCTGGTACTCAAAGCCACCGAAAAAGAGCACCGCCGCTGCACACCAGGGACATGCCGACACAGCCGAGTTTCCCAGATAGAGTCCGCCGCAGCCCAAGACGCAGCTGCCAATGCTACTATCAGGCCACCAAGGTAGACCCAAAAACTGTCCCTTGGTGCTCACAGGTCCGGCCCAGCTGAGCACGAGACAACCAATTGAAGGGGAAAAGCGGAGCCAGCTGTTAAGAACCGCGCCGGCTCTGCTCCCCCTTTTGGAATTGAGGCTGCATCGCAGCCCTTCCTCTGTTCCTCCTTACGAGGAGGCCGGAGTATGTAGCAGTAAAAAATACAGCAACTTTCAAATTACTCCATATATTTTTTCTTTGTTATCTTGTACTAACAACAAAAAGTGTGTGCTGAAAAAACAACGTATTATTGGACTACCTTTAAATTACTGAAAGAGATTTGGAACACTGTTCTGTAATTTGAACACTTGCAAATGCTTTTCCTGGTGTCATATAAATATTTCACTACATCAAACTATGTAATTCTGTAATATAATTGAGAAGACCACCTGCTTTATGTGAAGTAAATGTTAAACATTTTAATAGGAAATTAATGAAACTAAGTATTTCCTTGTTTGTTAAAGTGGTTGTAAATCTTCTTATTGTATAAATCAAAAAAAGAAATGTTTTGGTAACACAGACTGGTATGGAAGGGATATAATCTAGCCTGAAAAATGAATCTGTCATTTATCTCTAACAGTATATTAAGGAATGAAAGTTCATCTCATCTTTGCGATCTATAATAAAGAATTGTTGCAGTGAAGAGAGAAAATTGAAGGCAAGTGACCTACCCAGTTCTTTACCAACCCACCAGAATAATCACTGTCTTTTTATCAAGATGAAACATAAGTGAAAGTTTCAATAATATATTGAGCCTGAAGTCTTTGCCCATAACTCCACAGCAGGTACACTTATTTAATTATTTCTTTAGTCCTTTTCATGTAGTGCAGTTCTCTTCATGTATAGATTCATTATAGATTTTTAAGTCGCAATTTGGGGGACATTCCCAATTATATTAGTATTAGGAATGAGAAACATCCTCTGTCTAAGATTGGGATTGGCAAAGTGACCTCTTTAAAGCCAACATTTGAAAATAGCTATTTGCCCCCTATTCAAATTCAGTCCTGATATATTGAAACCCTGTGATATTCTCGATAACATCCTTGGAAAAACTATGGAGTTTCCAAATTCCACCATACAAGTGTTTTATGTGAACTAAAAAAAATTCTCCCCCTGGTTCTTACCTTAAGGACCAGGGCTTCCTCGGGAAACAGGAAACCTCCTCAGGAAACAATTCATTTACAAAAGATCCTCCTCAGTACCTTAAGGACCAGGGTACTTGAAGGACCACCTCCTCCCAGTGTTCTTTCTGGGTTGCCTGTTTTCAGAGGAGGGTAGTGGTGACCAGAGAATAGGGCTTTTCAGTTGTAGCACCTTGCCTTTGGAATACCATCCCCTAGGGGCTGACCTGGCACCTACTTTATGCTCTTATAGGCACCAGGCTAAAACATTTCCTTTTATCCATGCTTTCCATCTTTGTAAAGTATGTTGATGGTTACTACGGGTGTGCAATTTTTTTTCCTCTGTATTTTCCTCTGTATTTTCCTCTTGGACCCCTCCAAAATAGGGATTCCCTCCAAAAAAAACCCCAGATCCCAATACTGGTAAAGTATTCAGATCCAGGATTTTTTGGAAATCCCAAAGTGTTTCAGGCCCAATAGGCTCAAATTGAAAAACACGAGGGGGGGGAGCAGCAAAGTCACTAAAAACAGCTGAGAGATGACTCAGCTGGGGCTCTTTGAGGTGATCCCTTTAACCTGGACTGCCCAAAAAAAGCTCACCAAGAAGCCAATCCTGCAGAGAGAACAATCCCCATGGGCTGTGCTGGGCACCTCAATTTAGACCTGATTGCCCAACAGATCCTGCCCAGGAACCAATCCTGGGGGAAGAGTTCTCCCCACAGGCTCTGCTGGGCCGCTGTTTTCTCGGGAAACAGCAAACCTCCTCAGGAAACAATTCATATGCAAAAGAACCTCCTCAGGAAAGCTCCTCTATTAGCATGTCATAGCCTGGGGAACTCCTACAAGATAATGACTCAGCCCTACCCCACCTTCCTGAGTAGATATAAATTACCTGCCTACCATTTTTCTTCTCACCTTGACACAGAGAGTACTCCATATTTCTGTGTTATACCTCTGAGGATGACAGTCACAGCTACTGGTGAAACGTCAGGTCCCACAATGCCAAGACCATGGCCATACAACCCAGAAAATCTACAGCAGCTAATGAACTCCGGCCATGAAAGCCTTCGACAACATATATGCAGCCTCATCTGCAAAGAAGACAAAAGGTGTCATGGTTTATATATCTGATCAATGTTTAATTGTAATACAAGAGTTAAAAGACCTTGAGGAAAGATATAGCCTGTTAAAAATAAGATCTCCAGAAGATAAAATCTTCACATTGGCTTCAATTTATGCCCCTAATAATGCAAATGAAAAATTGTATGATTTTTTTTCAAACTCTTCTGGACTTTCAAGGAGAAATTTTAAATTTTGGTGACATGAACGGTGTATTTGATTTAAAAAAGGATAGATCTAAAAAGTCTGCAGGTGGAAAACTACCCAAGAATGTTTTTACTTATATGTAAATGCTGAACTTAGAAGATTTATGGAGAACTCTCAATCCTCACTCTTGAGACTACACCTTCTTTTCAGACAGAAACCAGACATACTCAAGAATTGATATATGCTGGACGTCTAAGACTACTCACAAATTTGAGATCCATTAAAATCCAGCCAAAAACAATTGCTGATCATAATCTATTAGTGGCTTCTTGGCATAGAGAAATGCCTATAAGAAGATGGAGAATGAAAGACAGGAAGATATTGCAAAAAATTGTGAACAGGACATAGGAGAATTTTTTAAATTAAATATCACAGATGATCTCTGTATGTCAACTATATGGGAAGCAAGTATATGAGGAAAATCAATTGCTTTTGCTTTGAAGAAAAAGAGGCAAAGATTTGAACAAGCCAAGGAAATAACTTACAGAATTCAGGTCCTAGAAGGTCAGCATAAAAAATCACTGGAAAAAAAGTCTTAGTAGAAACCAAAAAGTTAAGAAATCAGCTGGATCTGCTTCAAACTGAAGAGATGCAGAAGAATTGAGGCTTAAAAAATATTTTCAACATGCAAACAAACCAGGAAGATACCTTGCATACTGTCTACATAAAGAAATTGAAAGGAGGAAAATAATGTGTAAGGGAAAAAAAGATGGTATCACCTATGCAGAAAAAGAAATTCAAGAACAATTTGAACTTTTTTTTCAAAACTCCATAAGAAAGTTGTTTTAACAGTAAATGGAATGGATTAATATATTAAAGAAGCTTTAACTTATAAATTCTCAAGCAAAGACAGAGAAATTTTAAATCAAGCATCTCAGTTCAAGAGGTCTCTCAAGCCATCAAGAAACTAAAAAAGGATAAGACACCAGGACCAAATGGACTCACTGCAATTTACTACAAACCCTTTGAAGAGAAGATAATTTTACCCTTACAAAAAGTTATGAATGATATAAGTGAAAAGAATATATTGCCACCAAGCTGGCAAGAAGTTCATATAATGTCACTCTATAAAGAGAATAATGACCCAGTGTTGCCACAATCATATCGACCTATTTCGTTCTTGAATGTGGACTGTTTATTTATTTAATTTATACCCTGCCCTCCCTGCCAAGGCAGGCTCAGGGCAGCTTGAATCGAGTATATTAAACAGCTAAAACAAATTGAGTAAAATCATAACAATACAGTTATAAAACATAATATAATATAATGTAATATAATATAAAGTGCTAGTAGTTTGTATCAAGATGGCAGGCATTAGCAGCATCCACAGGCAACATCCAGCTAACATCATAGTCTGGGTTATATTAGGTTGTTGTTGATGATGTTAATATTGGGGCCAGGGCCTCAGTTTCATGGGTGCTGCTCCCTAATCGAAGGCCTGGTGGAAGAGCTCCATCTATATTTTTTTGCTTCAATCATGGCTAATAGATTAAAGAAATGTATCTCCATAGTAATTCATCCTGATCAGACTGGCTTTGTACCAAAGATTCATGAAAGACCAAGTTTGTTTTGTTGTTGATGCAATAGAATATCTTAAACACAAGGGAGGGGAAAAAAGCCTTTGAAAATGTATTTTGGACTTTTCTACAAAAACATTGCAGTAGTTCAAGTGTGGTTCAAGATTTTTGAATTGGATACAGAATATCTACACTAAACAACATGCAAAAATTTTAATCAATTGGTTCTTGATAAATGGATTTAAAACAGAAAAAGGAACCTGTCAAGGATGTCCACTCTGTCCACTTCTCTTCATTCTTGTGTTGGAAATCTTTGCTTCTAAAATTAGACAAGATTCCAGAATTGCAGGATTAAAAGTAGAAGGAGAAGAGTTTAAACTAAAGAGTTATGCAATGTGGTCCTTACAATTTTGGACCCCCAACAATCTCCCCAACATGTAATGGAGCAAATTGACAAGTTTGGATCCTTTTCAGGTTATAAAATCAACAGGAAGAAAACCAAGATTATTTTAAAAATTTTAACTACTCAAGAAGAGGAAGATATTAATAAAAAATCAGGATGTGACATAACAAATAATCCAGTCAAATGTTTAAGGATATATCTCACAGAACAGAATGATACATTATTTAAGGACAATTATATGACAACCTGATCTAACATACAAAAAGGTTTTGAAAGATGGTCCAAGTTACAAGTATCCTGGCTAGGAAAAAAAATTGCTGATCCAAACCAAAGCCTTTTATTGACATATAAACAAAGATACAGTAGTCTAAATACAAAACCATGCAGAGTAAAATTAAAATTGCATAGTAACATCAGAGAGTAACATCATAATAAAACCTAATTCATAATATCACTTATCAGGCCGTAGGACCATAGCACTGCAGAGAAACTTTGCTACTATTTCAGTTATTTCTGTATCTGGATTATCGAGCAAGAAAAGGAGCTTAAAATCATCAGGGGTCTCTAAAAATTGGCCTAATAGAAAATCCCAATGGGACTCCAAATAGAGAGGGCACTGGAGGAGGACATTGGCAACAGTTTCAACACAGTCCTTCATACAAGGACAGCACCTGCTAGAATAGGGAATCCCTTGGAATCTGCCAGATAAGATAGCTGAAGGAAGAACATTAAATCTAGCCAAGGATATGGCTCTATGCAAATTTGGAGCTATGAGTTGATAAAGGTATACTGCTGGAAGATTTGTATTAGGAACAATCCCCAGATTTAAGGGAGAACAGGTTCTGTTAGCCAGGCTATAAAGGGTTTGTAACTCTGATCCCAATAAACTAGATTTTATTTTTAAGAAGGCCTCAGAAAGCATATATAAGGATTCTAGAGACACATTCAGGGAACTTATTTTGGCTTTGATGTAAGATAACCATCTGGAATTAACAGATTCAGAAAGTAGTTGGTACATATAACTGAAGGGGTCAGAGTTGAAATGGAGTTGTAACCAAAATTTAATAGTGTGGATCCATGCCTTAGTAGCCACCAAATTCTAACCGCACTCCAAATATAAAGCTGCATATGGGACACACATAGGTACCCCCATGATCTTTCGCAGAAAGGTAGAGTGGACACGTTCAACTGAAATGTCCATTGCATCAGGGAAAAAAATTGCTATAAAAATAAATGTTCTACGAAAATTAAACTTTTTTTTTACAATTGATTCCAATTTCAATTCCTGAAAAGACTTTGAGCGACTGGCAAAGACAAATAAATAAATCTGTATGGAACAATAGGAAGGATAAGAAGAGGTGGTCTTGCAATACCCAACATTAAATTATACTACCAAGCTACTGGGCTAGTTTGGAGTTCAGATTGGATCAGAATTCCTAATGAAAGATTGATAAAATTAGAATCTTCAAATCTCAATGATGGACTACATATCTATCTGTGGATTTAAAAATCTATATAAAAAAACAAAACCCAAGATAAAAGACATATAATCAGAGATAGCTTATTTAAAATTTGGGAAATGCTATGAAGGAGAATCAGCCCTACAATTCCACTAATAGTGTCACCATAGATGCTTATTATAGCAATTACACAAGGAGAAATAATGATTGTGTAACTTATGGTGATATGATAAACTCACAAGTGTTACCCGAACTCCTCTAAGGATGGTTCCGGGAGCCCAAATCGGCTAACCTACAGCCGCGGACTTTTGCGTGAGTTCTAGTCCCGTGTATCCAGAGGTCAGATTGGTGTCAAACGCTCACTATTTCCCAGGAAGTCAGACAACACACTAGGTTTTATGAATAAATGTTGCCTTTTACTAAAGTAGTTTCTTCAGACATACAAAAACAGATACATACACAGATTCGCACAAGCTCCTTAGTTACAATAGGATATAGAAGCACTCAGCATGGAAAATAACAAAAGCATCAAATAAGGGGGATGACACTACAGGTAGACGGTCATACTTATCTGAGGTCCAGCTGAGAAGAAATCTCCTCTTAGGAAAGAAGGGCAGCTAAAGCATCAACTGGTGGACTCTAAAGACACACGCAGGCTGGTCCGGCCAAGCCACGTGCGCGTTCCCTGGTCGCGACTCCGGGGAACTTAGTAAGAGTCACCTGAAGCACCTTAGTGCACGTTAAGGGAGGGGAGGGTTAACCCAAGAAAAAGGCTCGAGAGAGAGAGAAACAAAGCCATGTTTCTCTTTTTAAAAGCTATGTTTTGGGCTTGGCTTAAGGCCATAAAAATCCTTAAGGTCGTCCTCTCTACTATGGCTATAGGTCCACCAGGGGGTGACGTCCTAATGAAGGGGAAGAGACAATATGCAGATATTCTACCCTAACTTCAAAGCGCAGCCATGTGGTGAGGTGTGAACCTTCGTTTCCATTGGCAACCTTTGACTTGCAGAGATGTCTCTGGTCCAGAGCCATAAACAGTATTGTCTTTTTGATGCCCAAACCAGATAGCAGAGAGAGAGTTACGTGGTTTCCCACAGATCAGCAATGGTGGGGTACACTGTTGTTTTCCAAGGGTCCAAGTTGGGTGTAATGGCGCTGGGTCTCCTCTGTCCTGAGGCATTATGGGAGGAATTCCAGGGAAGCACATGGTCTGTAGAAGCAGCAGGCAGCACAGGTCTTGCCTATTCATAGGCAAGCATGAGATGCACGGCAAAGCTATACAAACAGCAGTAATCCCTGAGTCCCCCAATGCAGAGATATACAGACATGAAACCCACACAGGCAGCATCAACACAACACAAAAATGCAAACATAAGCACCCATGGTAACACAAGGTGGCATCAAGACATGGCAAGAGATTAAGATGGGAAGGAGATACAATGGAGGATATACTTTCAAATTACTCCCAGATTAAAAATTATATCTGCACTAAGAGAGGAACTATTAATGAACTGACAAATTTTGAGAAGATTGTCTCACAATCTAAAGACCATTTATTAGGACAAACTTACAAGCTATTGCTTCAATATGATTCTGAAGGAGAACAGGTTAAACTCTGCATGGTTAAATGGATGCAAAATTTTGGTTAAGAATATGATTTCAATGTTCGGAAAACCTATGAACTAAAGTTATTAGATTCACTGCTAGTCAAGCATTAAGAGAAAACTGGTACAAGGTGTTTTATTGATGGTACGTCACCCCATAAGATATTGCTAAGATGAACAAGAATTACAAAGGGGCTTGCTGAAAATGTAAAAAGAAGATGGCACCTTTTATCATATGTGGTGGACCTGCATCAAGACGAAAAGATACTGTAAAACATACAAGAAAAAAATCAAGATATTTTAAAAACTAAATTCCTGATGAAACCAAAGACTATGTTACTGGGAATCCTTCCAGATAATATAGACATAATCTTACAAGACCTACTTTGATATATGTTGACAGTTGCCAGATTAATATTTGCAATGAAATGGAAGACAGAAGGCTGTCATACAATATAGATCTGGGAAGAAAAACTATCTAAGTATGCAACATTGACAAAATTAACCAATTATATAACCAAAAAACCATTGAATGAATTTCAGCAGAAATGGCAAGCTGATTATTCATACTATGGGAATAATTGACTTTCCCCCCTCTCTTTTAGTTCTGGAACTATTTGAATATCACATTAAAGATGATGAAGATAATAATTTAAATATTTTATTTTGTACTCCATTAGTATTTAAATAATCAGTAAGAATAAAATTCAGATTTAGATAAACAATGAAGATAATATTTAAGTTTTTAGTATAGAAGTCCGTTCAACTGTTAAAGATATATTCTCTTTTATTGTTAATATATTATTGTGAATTTTAGAAGAGTTTTTGTTTATTTCTTAAAGAGAGAATCTAACCCAAAATTCTGTAATGTTGATGCTTTATTAATTGTTTCTATATTTGAATTATGTAATACATTTGGTAATACATCTGATTTTACTTGTTGTATGTAACAATTCATAATATTTAGCAAACTTGATGAATCTATATTTCCCCCTCCCCTTCTTCCCTTCTGTATCCCACCTTTTTTTTTCCTTGAGAAAATAATATATATATATATATATTTAAAAAAAAAAAAGAAAGAAAAAAGAAAACCCTTATGGGGTTGCCATAAGTCAGCTGTGACTTGACAGAAAAAAAACAACAACAAACCATCACACCACTCATGTTCTGAGCAGGCACTTAGGAGGACTTCTGTTCTCCATTTTGAAGCCCAAGAAATGACCATCCCAGACATCTACAAGGCATTTTTGAGAGCTAGGAGTCTGCCTTTGTACTAATTTTTACTAACACTAGCCAAATCATCACAAAATAGTGACCACAAGCGTCACCAGCCTGGATGTTAAGAAACATGCTACCCCCAAAAGAAGGTGCCCCCATCCTCCATTGTTTCCAAAGGACTAAAGTCAAACCAGAGAATCTCTGCAGGAGAAACTGAAGGGGGGCACACGTTTTTTTACGCCAGCAGAACCAGTGCAATGTACAGAGTACCCAGCATAATATTAACAAAGACTTGCTACTATACTACTTTTAAATACATTTGCTCACCAAGCAGGATAGGGATGAGAAGGTCTTGGGACCAAGAAGTGAAAATAAAAGGGGTGTGGGGACACAAATTAGATGAAGGGATACATCAATGAATGGAAAATGTGTGGAAAAGAGGGAGAGAAATCAAGAGAGGGAAAAGTTGTTTTATCTTGTGGCAGTAACCTAACTACTACTTTGCAAGATCTGGCTGTGCTGGGTGCAAGGAAAGGGTGAGAGAAAGGCTAGGCTATTGAAGAAAATGACCTGCAGGTTGACAATTACTATAGCAGCTATCAGCACAATCTGTTAAGGAAGCTTGCTTGAGTCTTGGAGAAAAGAGAAGCTTAGCTGATCCTAGATGATGATGGTGGTGGTGGTGATGATTTGCTATGTTCAAACTTCCCTGAACTGCATTTTAAAAATAAAAGGGAAAATGTTCAACTGGAGGCAACAAGATGATTCTAGCTTCCAGGGCATCCTTCAGAAGCCTTCCTTAAGCTGTGCCCAAGATGGAACCCCACCCCCACCCCATGCCACTGATAGTACTACAATATGTTATAAGGTCATTATCACTTTTCTGTATTTAAAAGCCTCATTTTATACTTGGTATGGTTTGGTAACCAACAATGGATGTTCATTGATGCTCAGTTACTTCAGCAGATTGCCTTATCTAATTATCTTGGCTAGACTGTTGAGCCATCCAGAAGGCATTTTGAACCAGAACTGACTTGCCTATTCAGCGTGGGGAGCAGTGGCAGGGCAAACTGGAAGAGAGACTGCTAGTATTGTCATTTAACAGTTGCCGAGAGGTTTCTGATAGAAGCGCTTGTTTGATAGAGCCCAGATTACTGATTCTTTGTGATATGAACAAGGCTCAGATCTCAGATCCTTTCCTTTAACTCTCATACCAGGAGCCATGATTTATGTGTTGCTGGTATAGAAAGTCCTCAGCCTAACTTAATTTTATTCCAAATAAAATGCATAGGGGTGCAATTTGGCTAATCCCAAATTGATATATAATGAACATTGTGGCTTCTGTAGTATTATCTGAAGAGCCAACTGCCTTACCCCCTTAGCTCATTAAATGGTGTATCACATCCAAGTGCCATTTGTGAGCTAACAGAATACCTGCTTGACTTGCCTGGTTGCTTACTGTACTACAAGGACCTTGCTAATTGGCTTATTAAAATCACTCTGTGATATGCTACATATGGGCTCAGTTCGGATGTGTCAGATGGCATTATATCCAGTGATTTCAAACAAAAGTGCATGTCAGTGGCTGAAACAAGCTGTGTTTCTTATTGGAACTAAAAAGTGAAGAAGACAAAAATGGAATAGCTTTGCTGTTCACATTTGAAGCTGGGTAGTTACAGAGGGTAGCCATGTTGTTCTACAGTAGAACAGCTGGATTTGAGTCCAATAGCATCTAAGAAACCAACAAAGTTTTCAGAAAGCTCCCTTTATCAGACATGTGATCAGTGGAGCTTTGAGACTTGAAAGCTTATAGCCCCAAAGTGTTGTTAGTCTCTTCGGTGCTACTGGACTTGTATCTAGCTGCTTGTACTTGGGTGCAAGTTAACTAGCAGCAGTACAGTTATTTATCCTGGGTAAAGCTTCGAGGCTTGTTTGTTTGCCAGGGGTTTGATGGAATATGAATACAGGCATCTTTAAAGGAAGGTATTTGGGGTTTTGTATTTTATTTGGCTTTAATTCATAATGTTTTATTTATTACTTGTAAGCTGCTTTGAGCCAAGAGAAAGGCAGGGTGCAAGTATTTTAAAATCAAAAATTATATATATATTTCTAAAATGTCCGAATGCAAATAAGAGGAGGATGCCCGTGAACATCTCTAGCGCCAAACAGGAAACCCCCCCATGGCATGGGGGTATGTGTGTCCCAGGAGTCCGGAGACAAGCCTGGCCTGGCTTTCGCCTGGCTGGGCGCATAAGGGTCCCCTTTCGGAGAGGGGGGAGGGGCCGAGATCTCTTATTGGGGCTGCGCAGAAGCTTCCCCCTCCCCCAGTGACACTCCCCGGCAGCCTCCATGCAGCAGCTGCTAATCTGGGGGCACCCAAGAGGAGCACTGTGGGCCTACCACCTTTGGCCCTCCAGCAGCAGCCCATGGCACGAAATGGGATGGTCGGCCTGGCAGCGCCCTCCAAAGGGGCCAAATGAGAAGGCTTGGGGGGAAGGGGGAATCCAGCACTCTCCCTGTGTCGGCTTGCGGGGGAGGAATGTCCAGAGCCAGCCAATTGTAAGCCGCGCCAGCGGGGACTGGGGCAGGAGATGGGGTGCGGAGCTGCGAAGGAGCCGGGGACCTGCGAACCCCCTCCCCCCGGGGGACTGGCGGGGGCGGGGGAGGACCCCCCCAGCCAGCCGGCGAGGAGCATCCACCACCTCCCAAGATAGTATGTTCCACTCTCTCTCTCTCTGTGTGTGGGGGGTGCGTTCAGCAGCTGGACTTCCTTCTCTCCAGGCCCCGCCTGGATGTTCGCAACCCTGTAATAGGGGACATGCAGGGGGGGGGGGCACCAGAAGGTAGGGCTGCCTAGGGAGCAAAAAAACCCCAAAAAACACCTTGGGCCGGTCCTGACTCCTTTCATCAGGTAATGGCAGGTAATGTAGTGATGCTGCTGCTTCTGGTGCATCCTGTAAGTGAAGTCATCATGTTGGGTGAGTCTCTAACATTTGACCAAATCTCTGTGGCTAAACCATAGAGTTTGGGACTATAACACAACAACCTCTCCCCAGCCATTGCCGTGACTGAGCTGTGGCGTCACTGCCTATATATATATTTATTTGTACTGGATTCAGTTTATTTTACTGTGATGTGACTGATCAGTTCTGCTTTCTGATGGCTGACCAGTTCACACTTAAAAGTAGTATCTTCGGGGTTTGTATATATAACTTCAGGATGTATTGAGGACAACTGCCCAGTATAATTCTTTTTCAGAGTCAGGCACCAGTGCTTGTAAAAGTCAAACAGCACAGTTCTTTATTTCACAGAAAACTCGACAGGGGGATGGAATATATTTACATAGGATATTTTGATACTTTGTAGAATAAACACTTCACTTTGCCTTTACATGCTTATCACTCTCAAGTTGACTCAGATGTTCTTTAGTTCACAACACCCATCTATGATCCCACTCTCCAGTAACGGTTTTGTGGTTAACCTTTGGGCTTTATTTGCCTGGTCCCTTGAGTCTTACTGGTGCAACAACCCCAGCTCTCCAGACTCCTCCAGACCCGTAGCCCTTCCTTAGCCACCTTTATCAGTTCCTTTGGAGCAGTGTCTCTAGTGTTTGTGACCACTGAGGTTTTATACTGTGTACTCTGTGTTCAGTCTCCTCTTTACATTAGAGGGTACCCACACAAACTGCTATCAGGCTGGTTGAGCCCAGAGGCTTATGTCCTCTTCAGAGCTCTCCAGTTAGCCAACTACTAATTTTCTTCCAACTGTCTCTGCCCAACTGTCAGCTTCAACTGTCAGCTGTTCAGTTATCTGTCACTCACTGAGAGTTCCGAGCCAACTGGCCCCCACCACTCTCAATCACATGACTCAGCAGTTCCTTTGTTTACCTGCTGCTGTTCTCAAATCTTTAATTCCGTCACAGGGACAAACACTAGAATTATGTTTCACACAGTGGCCAATTGGTTACTCTGGAGGGCGAACAACAGAGCATAGAGGCTGAGGCCTTCCCCTGATGTTGCTTCCTATCACTGGTATTCAGAGGTTTACTGCCTCTGAACATGGAGTTTCCTTTTAGTTACAATCACTAGTAGGTATATTAGTGTTTTTCTTCCATGAATCTATCTAATCCCCTTCTAAAGCCCTGTGTGCCTGGAGCCATCTCATCCCCATTTTAATCACTCTTTTTTTTAATAATAAGATTTTATTGTTTTTCAATGTCTATGGGATTGGGGAAAGGAATAACTATACCCTATACCCTCCTGCTAACTCACCTCCCTCCAGGAGGTTGGACAATGCCCCCGGTGAGCCGGGAAAGCATCAAAGTAGCAAAAAGGGGAGCGGGCAATTTGGGAGTGCCGAAGAATGCCTGCTCGCTCACTGTGCCGTACCGGAAGCCACAACGCTCAGTTTTCTTTCAGAAAAACTCTCTGCTACAGTCCATTGCCTCAATTTGATCAGTCCCTCCAATCATGCTTTCGCATTCGCTTAAACATCGGTAAAGAGGGCGTTCCCTCCCCCCCTCCGCATTATAGTAGGGGGACTTCACATCTAGGCTTTGGTGTCTTGTTTCAATGAAGACTCACTCATCAGTTCTTTTTTTTTTAATCCCCTGAAGACAGGGTAGCTTTATTTATTTTTGTTACACCTACAAAACTACAGAAAATAGAAAGGGGGAAAAAATTAAAAACCCCGGGGTACAAGACAGCAAATAAAAAAGCCCACACTATGACTAAAAACCCAAGAAAGGAAGGTCATTAACAGTTAGTATTCAGTTAGTCATAAAAATAATAACTTTTCGTTTAAGTCAATGAATTCAAGAGTTAGTGAGTCCGTTTTAGTAATTGTCTATTTTCTTTTTTTGATGTGCACAAAGTCTCTTTCATCTTCTTCTTCAGTTGCGGGTCTTTAACTTCCAAAGAGTTACTTGGGTCCCCTTAGCCGCAAATCATATGCATCTCTGGCCGCGCTGCCTTCTGCACCTCCTGGGTCTCCGTCCATCTCTTCCATGGTATCTGCTTGCCCTCCTCCGTCTGGCTGTTCTTCCTTTTTCGATCCATGAAACTGCTTCAACCATTCTTCCGCTTTAAAAACCGAGTCAATTTTCTCCCTTTTGTCCTTATACTTGAACACAACACCTTCCGGGAAATTCCAGGAATACGAAATCTGGTTGATCTGGAGTATTGAGACAAGTTCTTTGTAGGCTTTTCTTTTCTGTCGAATCTCGAATGTTGTTGCTCCCAGCTGCAGGGGTTTGGCTGCTGTCGCTTTGAGAATATAATCTCTCATCTGTCTTCGGAGAAACTTGACAACAATCTCGCCCGGCAAATTATTTTGCTTAATATACTTAGAACCCCCTGAAATCTGAGAACTTTGTTAGCTTTTTCCATTTGCAGATTCAACAATCTCTTTTCTTGAAGATCTTGCCTTTGTTCCAACAGACCAACTTTCTTTTTCACCTTTTTGGTATCGTGCATTGTCTCTTTAAGTTTTTCATCTGTTTGAATCGACTTTTTAACCAGCTCGGCAATCTGTTGTTGTTGCTTTGCCAAACTCTGGTTGGATGCAGTCATCTATTGGTTAATACCATCGAGTCTTTCGTTTATGGGCTGGAGCAGCTCCGATAGCATGGAGAACACGTCTCCTTCCTCAATCCTCGGACTTTGACCACCCCGCCCAACTTGTCTCGCTGTTTTTCCTCGCACGCCGGCCATTTTCAGCTTTGTTTACACTAAGGAGCACCTTTTTGCCCTTTTTCACAAAACGCAAACTTATCCGCAGAACAGCTAAGTCTTTGGTACACTTTAACGCTCTTCTTTTCTCCTCCCTCCCCCCCTCTCTCTGTATCTCAGTTCGGTTTGTTTATGTCTGGGATTCCTTCCCGACGCCGCTTCTGCTGGGGGGGGGGACTAACTTTTAGAACTTTTTCATTCTGTTTTTTCTCCGATTCACTGACGGTCTACTCACAGACCCCTCATAGTTGCACTCTTTTCGCTGACCTTCTTGCTTGTCCCGGCTGGCATCAGCTATGCTCGGTAAAAACCGAGCCTCGCAGGGGGTGGACTGATTGGGGCAAAAAGGAGCGCCTCAATTCTCCGGCTTTCCGCCATCGAAGAGGTCGCCCCCCCAATGCCCCCGGCTCGGAGCCTTTCACTAAGGCTCACCTGGGGGTGCCACTTGAGGTGGCACTCCTCCAACACCCCTGGAGCGCAGAATGCCTCCCCAGCTTCAGGGGAGAGTGTCTGCCATCGCTGAGCCGCAGACCGGAAGTCCCAAGACTCACTCATCAGTTCTTGAATCAATCCAACAGGTCCTGAGACAGTCCCTGGGATCACGCCAAGCAGAAAAAAATCGCTAAACCTCCAAGCGCTTGTCCCGGTGTTCGCTCCGAGTCCAATACTAGAAATCAGCGGCAGGACCTTTGGTGCAGAGAGTAGCCCCCCTTCGCTGGCAAACAGCTGGAGGGATGGCTCTCCAGAAGCACCCTGGCTAGGAGCCCACCCCCGGGTCTCCAGGGGGGGCGTACAATTGCGCCCCCTCCCATCCACTGATTCATGGCATGCATCTCTCGGAGCTCCGAGAAGACGTGGCCATCGTTGAAGCGATGGAAACTGGAAGTCCTACGAGGGAAGTTTTGAGTTTCCCCTCCTCTCACGCTTTGCAAATAGGCACTTCTAGTTACTACCAAGGCTCATATATTCGCTTTGTATCACTTGAGCATTGCTTAACTCACGGTTAAAGCCTTGGAGATCTTCTAGAAGCTTTTTCAAACTTCTGACTATGTCTGCTTGTTCCAGCAGCTGTCTCTAGGCGCCATCATGGCTCCGTGGCGACGGGACCTGTCGGTGAAAAGGAGTGCCTCAATTCCTTGGCCATTGCCTTGGAAGAGGCTCACCTCAGCTCCCCAGGCTGAGGGTCTCCTGCAGACTTCCCGTTCACCGTGTCTCAGCGCACCCCCATTGAAGCGAGACGGGGTGCATCTGAGCAGTGAAATGCTTAAACCGGAAGCCCCCATTTTAATCACTCATTGAGTAAATAAGGATTTCCTTTTGTCCATCCTGGGTCAACTTCTCATCAACTTCATTAAATGGTCCTGAGTTCTATTATTTTGGGAGAGGGAGAAAAAGATCTCTCTTTCCACTCTCTCTATTTGGTGATTTTATAAACTTCTATCTTCTCTCCTCTTAGTCTAGAGAAAACCCAGCCCTTGTGGTACATCCTTCAGCAAGTCGCATAGCACTGATGCTTTTTCCATGCCAGCACTTTCTGTGTCTGGTCAGTTGGAAAAGACTCAAACCACTTAAGGCCTTACCTCTAACTCCCAGATCAGGAGTAGTGAGTGAATAACTATACTAAAGGAGACCAATAGGTCCATAAGAACAAACAATAGAGCAGTATCACGCTGGAACCACAGAAGTTGGCCTATAATTAGCCAGGATTTGAGAATCAAGTTTAGACTTTTTCAAGAGAGATTTCATTACTGCCCCTTTCAATACTTTAAGGAAAACAGTCTTGACCAGCGAGGAATTTACAGTAATCTAAGGTGACTCCTTGCAAGATTTTACTTCCCATGACTGGCAAGGGTCCTCACTACAGGTAGTGGTTCTTGGAATCCAGGACTCTGTCAGCAGTCTTTAGAATAACCAGACTGAAATGATTCACAGCACTAAGACCAGATGGTACAACAGATACCTTTATCACATGACACATTGCTGAATGGGCATCCAAGTAAAAGTAGATCTGAACAATTTTATCAGCAGAAAGACAGACAATCGTAAACCTTTGAAAGCATACAAGTTCAATGATCCTTCAGTCCTCCCATTCACACAGTAGTGAAATATGGTTTGTCACTGTACCTAAATGAATGCAGGTGTACCTGAATTGAATGGGTTTCTATAAATGCTGCTATTCTGCAATTAGTATACCAAGAAAACATGGGAAAGCAAGGATACATTGGTAGAGAAGAAAGAATATGAACTGGCTACTCAGAAGCAAAAAAAATAATAATTATGAACAACCTCTGAGCAGTGTTAGTGTGAGCTAGCTCACAGTTTTTTAGCCTTCGGCTCACAGATTTTTGTTTTAGCTCAGGAAGGATGGCTCCAGAGCAAACTGATTTATGCAGCAGCCAAATCACTCACTCACAACTTTAATGCCAGTGGCTCACCAAGTAGATTTTTTGCTCACAGGACTCCACAGCTTAGAGGGAGCATTGCCTCTGAGTTAGTACCAGACTTCAGACAGTTTATAAGCTGCCTTGAGTTCCATAAGAAAAAAAAAGGGTGGCTGATAAATGTTTTAAATAAATAAATATTTCAGTCATGCTAGGGGGAAGCTCAAGGAATAAATAGTCCAACAAACATCACTGAAAAGTGTTCACTTGCTGCAGGCTTCTGGAGTACTTGCCATGTTAATCAAATGCTCCAAATACCTTGTTATTGTAAAAGTGCAAATGCTTTCTCTCTTGTGTGATCTACAATTCTTAATCATGGGCATATTTTACTACAAGCTAAGGGCATGCTGGTAACTTTATATATCTAATGGACTTATGGTATTAACATTGCCTTTTTGGTAATTGCATAATGGATCATCTATAAATATTTATATTAAAACTGTCAGACATCTCATGAGTTCATCGATATTTAAAGATATATTAATATAAACTGCATTGCTAACCATTTTGTCACTGAGCAACACACCATGTAAAACAAAATATCCTTTGAGCTAAGCCATTTTTGCCTTGGCTGTTTTCTTCCTTTCTTACTCATCTATGATCGTCAGCAACATTTTCATGCATCAGACTACCTCAATTTAACAGCCCTTTTATATATCAGTGTAGGCATACATTATTTATTCAACTTTCATTGATATCTAAGTGTATGAACTAAGAGTGATAATCTGGAGTTTGTATTGACATAATTATGTGCACAAATAACAATATTTTATCTAGCTGCTGGGGAAATTATGAAAGCTCAAAAATTCTATAGGGATTTTTATTCTTCCCACAATACAGTAGTATGTACACATTAGTATTCTGTAGCCTTGAAGCCCAACAACAAAATGTACGTATACTTTAAGCGTATATATGTATCTGGTCCTTGCTGTATGTTAATTCACAAAAGTTACACTTGTGATTTTTTGTTTTGCTAAAGTACTTTATAGCAGTAAGAGTGAGAAAATTGATTAGACCTGCTTGAAATGACGCCCTGTTTTTAAGATCCACTATACAATATCAATCAAGAAGTCCTCAGATCAAACTCTGTTTCTAACATGAACCCATTAGTTGACATTAGACAACCTGTTATTTCTCAGCCTCATCCCTCCAACATGAAATGCTTGGACCCAATTTGACAGGGTTAATGTTATGATAACTGGAAGAGGGGGCACGATTTTGGGGGCATGGTTCAGTGAAAGAGTCTCTGCTTTGCATGCCAGGTTCAATCCCTGGCATCCAGTTATGCACAATAATTCTGATCATGATACTTCAAAATCTGTTGGCCCCATAGTACAGTTGTATATACTTGTTGTTGTTAACCATTCAGTCATGTCTAACTCTTGGTGATTCTATGGGCCAGCTCTCTCCACGTTTTCCAATATTGTACTGTTTCTTTGAGTTGTTCCATGCACAGGCTGGTGTTGACTTTTATGGTGTCCAGCCACCATGTTCTTTGGCTGCCTGGTTCCCTTTCACCACTAACCAATCCAAGCACAATTGCTTATACTAGTGAGTTCTTCTGCATGACATAGCTGAAATTAGTCACAGTTTTATGATTTTTCCTTCCAATGACATGTCTGGTTTTATGCGCTCCAATTCTTGCTTGTTTGTCACCATTGCTGTCCAAGGAATGCACCTTCCAGTACCACAACTCAAATTAGTCTATTCTCCTCCTGTCTTGCTTCTTCATGGTCCAGCCTTCGCAGCCGTAGGTTGTGATGGGGAACACAATAGCACAGACTAATATTCATTTGGTTGCTAAGATGATGTCCTTGCTCTTTTATATTCGATTCATGCTCATCATTTCTGTGCAACCCAGTGTGATTTGACGTTTTATTTCTGGACTGCATTCGCTGTTTTGGTTGATCTGTAATCCTAAGAAAGTGAATTCTTCCATACATTCAATTTCTTCAATGTCAACTGTTATTTTGACATTTCTCTTCTTCTCGGTGGTCATGAACTTGGTCTTTTTGATGTTTAGGAAGAGGCCAAACTTCTCACTTTCCTCTTTGATTTTCTTGATCAGGTATTCCAGACCTTCTTTAGTCTCCAAGAGGAGGGTTGTGTTGTCAGCATATCGAAGATTGTTGATATTCCTTCCTCCAATCTTTACCCCAATTTTTGACTCTTCCAGCTCTAACTTCCTCATGATTGTTTCAGCATACAGGTTGAATAGGAAAGGTGAAAGAATGCAACCTTGCCGTACTCCTGTCTCTATCTTGAGCCAATCAGTATTTCCATATGGTGTTTGCACAGTGGCTTCCTGGTTTGTGTACAATGACTGTATCAACTTGACCAGATGTCCTGGTACCGCCAGGTCATCTAGGGCTCTCACAGTTTGTCATGATCGACACAGTCAAAGGCTTTCTTGTAATCGATGAAGCATAAGTAGATAATTTTTTGATACTCATGAGATTTCTCCATGATCCAACACAGATTTGCTATATGGTCTCGAGTGCCACACCCCCTTCGGAAGCTGGCTTGGACATCTGGTAATTCCATTTCAATGGTTGGTGCCAGGCATTGTTGTATAATTTTAAGCAGAATTTTGTTAATGTGAGGGATGAGAGTGATTGTGCAATAATTGGAGATGTCTTTGGATCTCCCTTTTTTGGTAGTGGAATGAACACTGAGTGTTTCCAGTCCCTTGGTCATGTGTTGGTTTCCCAGATTTTCTGGCACAGGTCTCTGATGATTGCAGGTGGTACAGGCCTCAGCAATTCTGTGGAGATGATGTCAACACCTGGAGCCTTGTTGTTTGGTAGTTGGTTCATTGCCCACATGATCTCTTCCTCAAGGTTGGCTGGTTCTTTCTCAGCTTCCTTTCCCATGGTATCCTGAAATCTCCAGGTATTTCTTGTTCAGACCAATTGCCTATAGCCCAGTTTCCTGTTTCCTACAGTGGCTAGTCAGCTGCCACAGGGAAGCACACAAACAGGGCCGTCGGTTGGCCTTACCTGCTGACCACTCCTCAGCAGCTGTCAATCAATGGAATGCTTCCTCTGTATTAGCTATTATGATGACAGACCTACCCTCTATAAATCTGACCATTCAAATCTATCTAAACCAGCAGCCATCACTGCACCTTGTGGCACTGAGTTCCATGAGTCAGCTGAGCTATCCATCACAAGAGAAAGCTCTCCGCACATACCACCATCATGCTTAAATTGAGCATTATAACAGTGCAAGTGGGATGATGGATGGGCAAGTTAAGAACAGGAGAGGGTGACAGATCCCTGACTAGCAAATAAAATGATTGAGCACCTGGGCTGCCACTGTACCACCTAAGTTGGTTGTCAACCTCTAGGTCTAGGTGGTTGCTGGAGATCTCCTGTGATTACAACTGATCTCCAGGCAACAGATCAGTTCACCTGGAGAAAATAACCATTTCAGAAGGTGGACTCTGTGGGGATATACCCCACGGAAGTCCCTCCCCTAACCCTAACCCTACCGGGTGGTTGTGAGGATAAAATGGGAAAGGAAGAACCAGGCAAGCCATCCTGAACTCCTTGGAGAAAGGACAGGATAACAATACATTAAAATAAAGGAAACAAATAGCGGCTCGGACTGCACATTAATTAGTCCCCCCTTTTGTGTATTGGTGGGTAAAATCTGAGCCCCCCCCCGCCAATGTGACTTGTCAAGTGCAAACTGGCACCAGATATTGTGTGACTAGAGAGAAGGGGGAGGGGGCTCTGCCAAATAATTCAGCATCTTGCTCCATTTGTGTCACTCCCTTGCTCTTTTCCCCTCCCCGCCTGCCTCCTGCGCTTCTTTCCCTCCCACCCACCCAGCCATCCAGCCAGCAAGGCAGCAGGGTCATTTCAGGACACAGGCTGCCTCTTGCCCTGGGAAGAGCTGGAGCCTCCTCGGCATCTCTCATTGGTCTCCTCCAGCCCCACTTGGCAGGTAAGCCTGTCCCTCTTTTGCATTCCTCTCTCGCAAGGAGTGCGGGGGTCTGTGGAGAGCAAGGGGGCTTCCCTTTTACTTTGCAAGCCTGCAAACACACACAGACTGGGCAAAGCGGGTGAAGGGGAGCTTGCGGGAGGGGGAGGCATGTGGAAACTTTGTAACGTGGCAACTGCGGTGGTAGAGAAAGGTGGGTGGATATAAATGGAGTTTCTAATTTAAAATATGTGGCATGGAAGCCTTTTGGAGGGCATGGAGTGCAACAAAAAGAGAGTGGGGCACGCTGGAAGTGGGCTGGAATGTGGGGAAGGGGTAGTTGCAAGTGGCATGGACCTAGAATGAAAGGAGGCGGAGACGGGAGTGTGACCGGCCTGAAAGCTATGAGGAGTGAAGGATCTGGGGGTGCAATTGTGCGCATCCCCCCCGGGACCCGTGGGATGGGTCCTGGATCAGGAGGCGCTGAGGCTCGCCACCCCTCCCAGCTCGTTGCTGAGGGGTGGAGGCGTCCTTCTGCCTTGATGGTCTCCCCGCTGTGTTCCAGTATTGGACTTAAGCTACACACACCAACCAAGCAAATGGTGATCAAATATCAAGTAAGCAAACTGGAAAAATCGATGAATCGACGGAAGAAGAGTGAGTAAAAGTGAAATGAAGCACTAGAGGGAAGCGAAGTTCATCCTGGCAACCATGGGGGGGTAACTGTGCCCCCCCTCCAGATGATAGAAATAATTACTACTGGATGAACAGAGCTTGAAGGGACTGTGATGGAGATTCGTGGAGATTTAAGAACTGACTAGCATTTAAGCAAACATTTCAGGACTAAAAATATTGACTGAAAAGATATATCATCTGTCAGGCTGGAAAAGGTCAGTGGGAAGCAAGATTACTGGCTGGGAAAGGCTAGAGTGAAGCGGCAGAAGTTTTCTTTATAAAGATTGCTAACATCTTTGAAAGGGCCAGAGCGAAGCAAAGTCTATCCCTAAAAAAGAAGCGAGGGGAGAGGCAACTCCTCCCCTGTACAACAATGAAAGATACAATTTATAAGGGGACAGATAGAGCAAAAAGAGAGAGAAAGGATTGAACTGGAAAACGTACTGGTGTTGAAGTGCCTATATAAGCAGTGGAAATTTTCCTCTTCAAAGACTATGTAAACATCTCCAGGAATGGCGTGCAGGGGTAGAGTAATCCATTCTCAGCAGACAGAAGGAGGGAAACCTCCCTCCAAAGATAAAATAACTGTGTAAACATTGGTAAACATCTCTAACAG
Organism: Gekko japonicus; assembly: GCF_001447785.1. Lineage (NCBI taxonomy): Eukaryota > Metazoa > Chordata > Lepidosauria > Squamata > Gekkonidae > Gekko > Gekko japonicus. Next base: position 395,143 of record NW_015161426.1, read on the forward strand.
GCATTGGAAATTTTCTTCTCAAGGAGGCCGTAAATATCTCTGTGAATCAGAGAATCACAAGAGGCAGCGAAATGAACAGACGGAATATGGGACTTTTGTAACTTGGAAATAAAAAGAAGAAAATGGCGTTGGATGGCGTAGTAAGAATTAAAACGAAACTGGGTCTCCTCCAGGAAATGAAAGACATAGCTGAACAATGAACACTCCAGAGAAGGGCAGTGATGGAGCGAAGTCCTCCTCCGAAAGGCGGGGGGGAGGCAACTCTCCTCCCGGAAAATAATAAAAAGATTTACTGGGGGGGCGCACCGCTAAGAGAAGGAAGGATTTGCATGCTATATAATGCTGAGAGAAAGGTTGATATCCGGTTTTATTGTTCAGGAGAAAGCTTTACTTTTTATTTTTCTACAGGGACTTCCAGAAGATATTAATTATTAATAATAGGGTTGGCTGATTGAAGAAGACTGAGGGAAGAAGATTTTCAAGGACAAGATTCTGTTTAAGGGGGGGATGTTTTTATGTTTTAAGAGGAGTGAAGGGTTCATATACAAAAGGAGGATGGCTGATGATTGTTCAAACGAAAATTAAATGCAATTGGTGATGTTCTGAAAAATAATATCATAGTGATTCAGATTAGCATTAGAAATGGAAGAGAAGTTGAAGCTTTCTTGAAAGGATTTTAATAAATTCAGCCAAATTAGGCTAAACTAACTTTAAAATATGAGATTGATGGGATTGTAATTATGGTCTAAGGGGATGTGATTTGATGCTTAAATAGGTTTTTGATATAAGATCTTAAATGATATGTGTTTTTGCAAGAAATATATTTAAGTCAAGGTCTGTTTTATTTAGCACTCCAACTTAAATAATTTTGGATGTTGGGAGGATTACAGCCAGTGACTGATAAGAACTTTTAAACAGCCAGATGGGTAGAACACAACAGCCAGACGGGTAGAAACTGATATTTTAAAGGTTATGAGATGATGAGTATACCTGATGTTTGCATAAAAGAAATCTAAATGTGTGTTAGCAATATACTCCAAACAGTCAATATGGGCCAGGGCTTCTATAAGTGATGTATTTAACTGTCACCTTCAAGGTCAACAACTGAAAGTGTATGTTTATGCCATATTTGTAAGCATTCTGTATGATCACCACACCTTGGACCCACTTTTCTGTCTCCCCTTCTTCTAGTATGTATTAGTACTCTCCCTTTTCTCTGTAGTTTTTAGAAAATGCAATTAAAAAATCCCCTTTGGGGGGCATTAAAAAAAAGGAGTGAAAGAGCTGAGCCCCAGTTGGGAAAAGCCGGGAGGAAATGACCCACCACGCGGCAGTGCAGCCACTCCTGGGCTTGTTACTCCAGGAATGCAATGAATGCCGTTCCGGCTCATTCCGGCTCAAAGTGACCCCTGATTTTTCTTACTATCTCCTGGGGACCAGGTAACCTCTTGAGTTTGGGTGTGGGCAGGGCTGGCTCACCCTCTAGGCGAACTAGGCCTTTGCCTAGAGCGTGAGCTGGCCGTTAGGGCGCAGGAGGAGAGGCAGGGGTGGCCACCAGCAGCCTCTCGTCGGCTCGCAGCCTGGCCAGACCAAGAAGGGTGGGGGGAAAGGGGGCTGAGGGGAGCACTGCCCGGGCCCGGTGGGGCCCGTGGTGAGGCAGGCAGGGAGGAAGCCTATCGGCGAGGCCGCCGGCCCAATCAGCACCACCGAATGGGAATCCCCGGTGGCCTCTCGTCGCCCACAGCCTGGCCAGGGCAAGAAGGGCGGGGGGAGGGGGCCGAGGGGAGCGCTGCCCAGGCCTGGTGGGGCCCGTGGCGAGGCAGGCAGAGGCACCATTCAGAGCGTAGTGGGAGGGCAAACAAACAGGCACGCAGGGTGACGGCTCAGTCCGAGGCTGCCCCAGGAGCAATCACACGCAATGCAGAAGTGTGATTGTTTGCCTTCCCGCCGCACTCTGGATGATGCCTCTGCCTGCCTCACCCATGGGCCCCGCCGGGCCCGGGCAGTACTCCCCTCTGCCCCATTATGGAGGAGAGGCATGGAGCGAGCGAGCGGCCGGGACTTTCACCGGCAGGAGCAGCCACCACCACCACCACCGTGGAGCGCTCACTACGCCTGTTGTGGCAGTGGCCGGCCAGCGAGCACACCAGCCTGCCTGGCTCGTCCCTCCCTCTAGTCGGCGCTGATTGCCTCTGCCGCCGCCGATTCTGCAGGTAGCCCTGGGGGGGAACGGGGGAGGCGAGGGGTTTCGGCCGGCCGGCAGGCCTGGCAAAGGGCCCGAGACTGGCATGCTTCCCCCTTCCCGTGCACCTCTCTGAGGCAGGCATCCGGAGCAGGGCGGATAGTGAAAGTGCGCCAGATGGTCCCCAGGCCCCTTTGGCTACGAAGCTTAGTCTATCAAGGACAGGTCCCATAGGAGATATGGTCCAAGGAAATAAGGGCTAGTCCCTATATTAAAGGTAGCAACTCTAGAGAAGTATCTTAAAAACCAGGAAAATACACATATTAAGAAAACTTATATACAACAACAGTTAAGCTGCTTATGAGGAAGTCACTAGACGAAACCAAGTGTAAGCCGGCTGCTTCGTCAAGCTCCAGTAGCTTTTAGCTCATTAAGCCTTATACTTTTTTGACTGCCAACAGTAACTGTTTAGGAATTCCACTGTTATCTTGGGGCTGTTGGCAGCCACTGACATTCTATTGTATTCTTATTGTTGTAAATATTTGGGGAAATTTTGTATACTTTATAGTAACTATCTAGTATAAAGCAATTGTATTCAGCATTCTACTCATGTTTTAGACTGTATTATTGGTTCTATATTGGCCCCAGTTTTGTTTTGTTTCCCGCCGGGAGGTTGGCATCTGTGTTCGCCTAGAGCGCAGGACCACCTCGGGCTGGCCCTGTGTGTGGGGAGTGGATCCACTGCCTATTGGAGGAAGGGTATTTGGCATGGGGGCCTCAAGTTCAAAGAAGCTTCAAATCTGGACACTTCTTGGCATTTTGTAAGTTTTACATGTATTTAATTACCGTATTTTTTGGACCATAAGACTCACTTTTTCTTCCAAAAAAAGTGGGGGGAAAGTGAGTGTGTCTTATGGACCGAAGGTTCAGAATATTTTTTTCCCTGTTTTCCTCCTTTAAAAACTAGGTGCGTCTTAAGGTCAGGTGCGTCTTATGGTCCGAAAAATACGGTACATCATGTGTTCTCTCTCTCTCTCTCTCTCTCTCTCTCTCTCTCTCTCTCTCTCTCTCTCTCTC
>NW_015161426.1:398462-411439 GCF_001447785.1 Gekko japonicus
TCTTTCTTTCTTTCTTTCTTTCTTTCTTTCTTTCTTTCTTTCTTTCTTTCTTTCTTTCTTTCTTTCTTTCTTTCTTTCTTTCTTTCTTTCTTGTATTATTGCTAGGAGATTCAGAAGCTGGAAGTGGTCCAGGACTCCCTGGATGGATCCCAGTGCTGAAAATTAAATGAGATTAATTTTTGTGTATTGATTTGAATCAACATGAAATGTTGACCATCATGAAATAAAGCAGCATTTGTGTTTGCATAAAGTTGGTCAAAGAGAACAATGTGTGGTTACAGTATTAGATTAGACTTTGAGAGACTCAGGTTCAAATCCCCACTATACTATGAAACTTGCTGGAAAACCTTGGAACAATCACTCTCTCAGCCTAACCTACCTCACATGGTTATTGTGAAGGTAAAATGGAGAAGACTGCTTTATGCCAGCAACAGCTCCTTGGATAAATAAATGGTAGATAATGGAATGACAGTGCTGAAAGAAATTTGAGAACTCATCCAGATATATCCTGGGAGCTCCATGTCCAGAGTTCAGGTCCAAGACCATCAATTTTTAAAGCTCATTTAACAAGTGCCTGAAAGCCAAGGCTTACCATTTCTCCTGCTTTCAACAATGTGAGGAAGCAGGAGAAAAATGGGGGGGGGTTGATGATGTCACTCTAGGAATTTTCTAGGGATTCCAGAACTGACATCACATTTTCCATGCTGCCTTAGGAACTTTGCCAATCTTTATGATAAGAATTATATACCCACTTTCCGAGCTCTCATTCCCCTGTAGATGTTGTTTACCTAGACTTCCAGAAAGCTCCTGAAAGATTTCCTCATCAAATGATCCGAAGTAAACTCAGCAGTCATCGGATAAGAGGACAAGTCCTCTTGTGGATTAAAACTAGTTAATTAACAGGAAACAGAGTTCTCACAGTGGATGGTGGTAAGCAGTGGGGTACTGCAGGGCTCAGTACTAGGTCTAGTGTATTCTAACTTGTTCATTAATGATTTGGAGTTGGGAGTAAACAGTGAAATTGCTAAGTTTGCAGATGGCACTTAGTTGTTCAGGGCACTGAGAACCAGGGAGGACTGGGAGGCGCTCCAGAGGGATCCGACAAAAAACCTAAGTATAAATATACACTGACTGGATCTGAACTAGCAGTAACTGACCAGGAGACAGTTCTTGGAGTCATGGTAGATAACTCACTAAAATTGTCGATCCAGTGTATGACTGCAATTTAAAAAAGACAAATGCTGTGCTGGGAATTATTAGGAAGGGGATTGAAAACAAATCAGCCAGTATCATAATGCCCCTGTGTAAACATGTGGTGTGATCTCATTTGAAATATTGTTCACAGTTCTGGTCACCACACCTCTAAAGAGATAATATAGAATTGGAAAAGATGCAGGAAAGGGTGACTAAAATTATTAATGGGATGGAACACCTTCCTTATGAAGAAAGGTTAAAGAGGTTAGGGCTCTTTAGCTTGGAGAAATGAAGAAGAAGAAGAAGAAGAAGAGATTGGATTTATACCCCGCCCTTCACTTGGAGTCTCAGAGCGGCTTACAAACTCCTTTCCCTTCCCCTCCCCACAACAGACACCCTGTGAGGTGGGTGGGGCTGAGAGAACTCTGACACAAACTGCTCTTTTTCAAGAACAGCTGTGCCAGAGCTTGTGACTGACCCAAGGTCACATCAGCAGGTGTGAGTGGAGGAGTGGGGAATCAAACCCAGTTCTCCTAGATTAGAGTCCGCACACTTAACCACTACACCAAACTGAAAGGTGACATTATAGAGGTTTACAAAAATATGCATGGGACAGAGGAGGTAGAGAAAGAAATACTTTTCTCCCTGTCTCACAATATAAAAACTCATGGGCAGTCCATGAAATTAATGAGCAATAAGCTTAGAACATATATGTCTTCACCCAAAAAGTAATTAACACTTGGGATTCGCTGCCACAAGATGTGGTGGTGGCTACAAGCATAGACAGCTTCCAGAGGGGATTGGAAAAACAGATGTCTGGGGAAGGCCTGTAGCTATGGTGGGGCCTTCTGGGGTCTGGCCCTCCAACTTCTTCCTAAGGCCCCATGACTTCCGACTCTCTGGGCTGCTTGGAGAACTCACTGCTGCTACTCCAGCTGTGGCCCTACTGGGGAAGTTACCTTGACTCCTCCTGCCTTCTAGAGAATCCAGAGAGAAGGAGGCAGGAGGCAATCCCAGCTTGAAGTGGCAGTGGTGAGCCAGGCTGGCATGCAAGAGGTTCTCCACCTTGCTGCGCTGTGGTCTTTGCTGAGGGAGGAGCAGCAGCAGCCCAGTAGGCTTCGTCAGCCTCCCCCAGCACAGGGCGGTGATGGCAGTGGCATCAGGTGTGGCTTTGGCTCCTCAGTCTCATCCATGGCTAGGCTTTCAGCTCCCTTTTTCTCCCACCTGCCTGGCCCCCCGATACCCAATGACATGGCTGGCCACCCGCAAGGCCTCCTCCTTTTCCTCCTCCTCCTCTTGCCGCTGCTTCTGATCTCACATTCCTGGCGAGGTGCCTTGGGAAAGAGAGATGGCACTGAGGGAGCAAGAGCAGCCCAAGCTGCCTTGTGGGATACGAGGAGGAGGAGGCAGCAGCTGGCGGAGGAAGTGGCAGCGGTGGGTGCTGCGGAGGAGGCCTTTCCCTTCTCCCACTGAGCTGAGCCAGGGATTGAAAGTGGAGACTACCTTCCTTCCCCACCCAGCCCTTGTAAAATGGAGAGTGGTGGCTGGCTGGGAACTCTCCAAGTGGGCTGCTGGGGGCTCTCCAAGAGGGCGAGCACACCAGCACACTCCTCCACCACCTTCCCTTCCCATCTGCCTGCCCTGCCTACTGAGAAAGAGAGTCGGCTGGGGTTTGGGGGTCCAGGCTGCGGAAGCCCCCTTTGTGGGGGGGGGAGAGGAGGAGGCTATCAGTGTGCGGCTGGGTGAAAAGCAATGGGGCATTTAATTTAATTATCTTTAATTAAACCAATTAGGTGTTCCCCCGAGAAATTTAAATACCCCTCGGCAAAAGACATCCTGGCTACGGGCCTGGTCTGGGGAAGTGATGCTCTGTATTCTTGGTGCTTGGAGGGTCACAAATGGGAGGGCTTCTGGAGTTCTGGCCCCACTGGTGGACCTCCTGATGGCACCTGGGTTTTGGCCACTGTGTGACACAGAGTGTTGGACTAGATGGGCCATTGGCCTGATCCAACATGGCTTCTCTTATGTTTTTATGATCTTATACCCTCCATAATTTGAGTTGAAGAAAATTGGGGCAGATGACATTGATGGTGACACTGTAGGAATTTACCCAAATCACTGTGGTAAACATCATTGAGATTGGGGAATTCCTAGAGCAATCCTAGAGCATCACCCAGAAGTAAAATCAAATCCTCTTTGCTGTTCTAGGAATTCCCCCAGTCTCTGGTAATTGTCACCCAGAAGTGACTACATTTCACCCAAAACATCTCCTTCCTTTGGCACTACCTCTAAAATCTCCATGCATTTACTTATACAAGCTGGCAACCCTATGAGGGCCTCACTCATTCTGGGACCATATCTGCACAACATTTGCCTGAATTGAAATAGCCCTGGACATGGAACTCTCAGTGTCTTTAGACTTGGTTGTTGTACACACAACGGCAGAAAAGTGGTTAGTAAAAACATTCATTGAAGCAGTTATAAGGCAGAGTAAGGAGGTTAAAAAAGGTTTTTTAAAAAAGCTTGATTCAAGTTGCGTAGAAGACAAAGAGGCTAAAGTAGAAGCTATATCAAAAGCAGAAACTGATGGGAGTATCTTCTTAAAAAACATACAATAGTCAGTTTATGATAATGATAGTAGTCGGAGGAAGTAGAAGGGTGGATTGGTGAGAGATTAAAAGCTAGAAATAAGAAACAATAGTTAAATAAAAGAGAGCAGAACTGATCTCAGCCGGAGCAGGATGATCCTCATTTTCCACCCACCCTTTCAGTTAGGAGCTGTTATTCTCTTGGTAGAATTGACTTCAAACAGCAATGAGCATGCATTCGGCATATTACTGTATTTCACTGAGAAGTGCTGACCCCTATGCAGAACTGTGCAATTGGATAAGCCATCCACAGGGAGGGGGAAATAAAGGAGAAAATGGGGTTTCTTCACCTCTTTGGTTCCTTGTGGGATCCCACTTATTTATACTAAGCCCAAGTAGCTTACCACACAGAGAATAAGTGGGGAGGAGAGACCGAGTAGTTTTGAAAAGCACAAGAGTTCATGGAGAGAGTAGGGGGTGGTTCAATTATATTTAATGCATTTTAAGACTCTTTTTATAGCATTCAAAGGAATGCATAAGAAACAGTAAAATGTCCTACATTTTAAGTATTTAAGGGGGGGAACCCTTCTTTCTCCTAAATTATCTTTCCTATATTGTTACCTTGACAACTCTGCTACTGCTCCCCCCTCCAGGAATGCTTGACTATAGAGAAGATAGAGGAAGGAAGGACAGATTTATGTATATTTCTGTATGTGCTTCAGCTGCACAAACATATGCCATCTTAAGCAGCAGAAGTTATTCAGCATCTTGATCTATGGTATCATCTGGAAATGAAAAATATCAAGAGTTGGAACCCTTTCCTGACAAAAGGTACAACAACTTCCCTACCTAACCTCCTCACCCACCCTCTTTTCAGCCAAAACAACCACTTTTCATGTGTAATGAGAAAATGTTTTCAGGATTTCTGTGTGGGACTCTCAGTGTATAAAAGAGTGAGAGAGCTCAGATATAATTGTAGTATTTTTAGCACAGGCAGTTTACAGCCATGTATGACAGTATTAGTTTATAGCAGTAATGTGCTGAGAGATTCTAAAAATAAGCCTTCCTTTTTCGCAATTGAAATTAAAACAAGGCAGAACCATAGGTAAAGGAAGGGTGGTCCCAAACAGAAATCTGAATTCCCCTCCTTTTCCAATTTGGAAAAGCCATGAAAGTTGACATAACAGCAGTGGAGGTTAGCTCAGGATCTTTGATGCAAGGCATAAGTAAGGCAGAGGAACCTCCCACTCTTGAAGAGAAAATATTAATAACATCTACATTTGTTACTGAAATGATTCCCTTTATAGTTTCCAACACTAAACACACAGAGTCCCTGTGTTTTGCGCAGGGGCGTGTTTGTATGTGGGGAAGGGGGCTCTGTAATGCAAAACACATGTGTTGCCAATTGATATCTGGAGCCAGACCAGTAGCTGTAACTTGGCCTGACAAAGCCTTATTGAAGTAAAAGACAGAGTGTGGTTTCAAAGCAGTTAGAAAAAGAACGGGAATGCTGTTCAGGAAATTCTTCAGGCATGGGCAGGGACTTGGCTGCAATTCCGCTGGTGGAAAATCTGACAGGGGCAGCTTCTGAAGGCAGGGTAGGCCTCGTGCTGCTCTGAAAGCAACAGTGCATCTTCTTCTCCCCACCCCTGCATACCCTAGACCTTGTCCTTTCATCTGGCTTCTGAGGAAAGAAAGGTAAGAGACTATTGTTCTTTCTCCATGCTGCTCTCTTGGCATTGTTGTCCCTTTGTTCTAAGGCTTGAAGGGACTGTTTTGTGTTCAGTGAATTGTTTCAGTAGGAGGAAGCTGGAAATCTGTTGCTCTGTCTGCTTGAGAAAGCATTACCTGCTGAGGTTGCTGACTTTCTGACTTTTCACCGGACTTCTGAGCTTATGAAGAGGTGCTACTTTTGGCACTCTCCCCACATAAACATACTCCTTTTCCCAACTTTCCCCTCTGCTGTGGAAACTGTGAGTAAGGAAGCTTAGCTTTGTAGTTTAGCTGAGACTGTGTGAAGACAAGAGAAACCTTCCCCAGTTTCATTTTGCTAATTCACACAGTAAAATCCAGTAGAAAAGTGCACTGAAAGTGGATTGAAAGTGGATTATTTAGTGTGTCTGACCCAGCCTTGATGTAGAGGATATTGTGAATGCTATCTGTTTCTCATAACTGCAGGTGGTGTGATGTATGATTATTTGACTGAAAAGAGAATAAGGCTGTTACCAAGTAGCTTGCAGTGTACATTTTGTCTTAGCATGTTTCTTTTTGTGTTGCCAAAAGTATAGCAAACTGTGCTCTGTAATATCTTTCAGAAAACTCTGAGAAAGACTGTGTTCGCTATTTTTAACGTACTTCAGTTCATAACATACTTCAGTGCCCCTCCTCCTCTGGTGAGGTTACTTTGCCAAATGAAAGCTTCTATGAATCTTTATTTTAAAGAAGGGAAGGATCTCTTCCCCCCCCCCCCCAGAAAATACTGAACATGTGTCTTAGTTCCTTATGCTCTAATGTTGGGCATTAACATTTACTCCTAATGACCTGGCATATCTGTGCAGTGTCTGAAAATGACTACACAGGAGGGTTGTCAACATGTGCAAAAGAATCAGAAGGGAACATGATCTTGCATCTTTAGACTGCTTCCCTATCCCTTTTATATTTTTGTAGCCTCAGACTGGCACAAAGAATTTTTTAAGGATACATTTTAGATGCCTTTGATGTGTCCCTATTACAGAGAAAGAACAATAAATAAAAAGAACTATGCATTGGGGTATGAAGGAAGTTCCGAATATGTAGCATTCAGTGGCAGTGGTTAGAGCAAGGACTGAAGACTGTTCCTTTTCTTTTGCTCTGCAAATATGGAATAGTTCCATCATAACTAACATAAAATTGTTATCCACTGTGGAGATGGGGCAGAGGTTTCACAGGAGATCAAGTACAAAGCCAACAGATAGAATGACAAGGTTTCAACTACTTAATAAATGGAATAAAACATACTAGCATTCCTTTTCATCTTTGGGTTTAGATTTAGGATGCCTCCAGGCAAAAGCGGGGAGGAAAGACAAGGAAGTTCTCTTTTCTCTTAAACACATGGCTGAAAATAATATAACTCCTGCATTTACTAAAAAAGCTGCCAATAGTACATAAGGACTAAGTACTTTCAGCAACTTGGCCAACAGACAATAATCCAACCAAACAGGAACTGAAGATGGCACTGATGTTTGGTGGGGTCTAACCTTGGCATCAGTTTTGTCAAGTGACCTAGGGTTGGTTGCTGGAGAAATGTCAGACTGTGGTGAGCAGTGAATTATAGGCATGGGAGTAGAGGCCAAAGCAGGGGGGGAAAGTCATATCAATCTGGATTGAATAGGGAAGGATTTTTTTTTTTACACAATATTCTGGGAACTCCAAGATGTGTGCGTTTGAGACCCAAGATCGGGGCTATGTCTTTTGAAGAAAAGGCTTTGTGGAGAGTGTTTAATCTGAAAATTAGGATGTTGAAATCAGTTGGTAGATTGTACCCAAAGGTTCCCCATCATCCTGGAGGGAGGTGAGAAGTGGAGTGTCTCAGGGTTTTGTAGGGTTGCCAAATCTTCTTCCCCCCGCGGCGGGGGAGCGTCGCTGCGGTCCGGGAGTCGTCCGGATGTGCGCGCGCGCCGGCAGCACATCGCCGGAAGTGACGGGCGACGTGCTGACGTTGGGGGCGTGGCTGGGCCCGCCGGAGGGGAAAACCATATGGTTTTCCCCTCTGACGAGCTCGGGGTTCCCCCGGGCCGAAATTCCCCTGCGGCGGAAATCGGGCCGCGGAAGCGGGGGATTCCCCGCCCCCCGGCCCGATTTGGCAACCCTAGGGTTTTGTTTTGGACCCAGTGCTGATTGACATCTTTATAAATGACTTAAAAAATGAAGTTCAGAATGTACTCATCAAGTCTGCAGATGATACTAAATTGGGTGAGGTAGTGAATACCTTAGAGGACAAAAATAGGATGCAGCTGGATTTAGATAAAATGGAGGATTGGGCCCAGGCAAATAAAGCTGTTATGTATTGGGACTGAATCACCCTAGAGACTGGCTGATTGAATCACCCTAGAGACTGACTGAGCTTGGAGCACAAGAACAATAGCCGACCAGGACTCCAGAATAAACCAATCAAGTAGTAATGTTTTGTAAATAGCCTATCACGGGGAGTGTGTGTGTGTGTGGAGTGAGGTGTTTTGCATGCATATAAGCAGGGCTCCAGCCCTGCTAGAGTTGTCTTAGAGTTAAGCTGAAATCACTAATAAACTATGAGCTGATCACTATACGAGTCTCGAACCCAGTATATTGCAAAAATGAAGTTTAATAGGGACAAGTGTAAAGTGTTGCAGTTGGGTAGTAATAATCAGTTATATAAATATCAGATGGGTAAAACCTGTCTGGTAGTACCAGTTGGGGCTTCTAGTTGTTCATAAGCTTAATATGAGCCAGCAGTGTGATGCAGTGGTTAAAAAAAGGCTAATTTAATTTTAGGCTGCATTAACAGAAGTGTAATGTCAAGGTCAGATGAGGTATTAGTACGGCTGTACACTGCTTTGGATAGAGCTCACCTGGAGCACTGTGTTCAGTTTTGGACACCACAGTTTAGGAAAGATGTTAATAAGCTGGAAGAAGTCCAGCATAGGGCAACAAAGCTGATGAGGGCTTGGAGCCCATGTCCTGTGAGTAGAGGATGAAGGAGCAGGGCATCTCTGAGTTGGAGAAGAGACATGTGAGGTGATATCACTGTCACCTTCCAATACCTAAAGGCAGGGGTCTTTTCGTAGAAAAAAGAGCTGCAGGAGCTCATTAGCATATGATATGCTAATGAGCTACTGGGCTATTAGCATAGGCCATGCCCCCTGACGTCACCGGAAGTAATGACAGAAGGGGAAGCAAAAGGGGAGGAGGCATCTTCAAAAACCTTCCCTCCCCCAGCTTGGGGGGGGGAGCGAAGAGAGAAGGGGTTTAATAATCTTTCCATTTAATCTTTCCATTTATTAATCGCTCAATCCATGCAGAGCTGCCGGCTCTGAGTGATGTACAGTTACTCATGAATATCACATGGGACTAACAATGCTTGGGGGTAAGGGAAGACAACATATATCAATTAAATCACACACATGTTTTTATCGTAGTCAACGGAGATAGTCAGCTTTAAACCCCTTCTCACTACAGTTGGGCCACAGGAGGAAAGATGGAAGGAAAGAGAGAGAGTAGAGAGAAGGAAAGAAGGAAGGAAAGAGGGAAAGAAACAGAAAGAAGGAGGGAAAGAAACAGAGAAGGGAAGAAGGAGGGAAACAGGGAAAAGAGGAAAAAAGAGAAGAGAAGAAGGGAAAGAAAGAGAGAAGGGAAGAAGGAAGGAAAGAGGGAAGAAAAAGAAAAAGAAAGGAGGGAAAGATGGCAAAGAGATGGAGGGAGGGAGGCTCTCCCACCACCTCCCATCAAGCCCCTGCCACCCCCACCCCAGCGGATCCCTTACTTACCGCTTCGGCAGGGGTCAGGGGTGCCGGCGGCGGGGCTCTCCAGGCATCCCCCAAGCAGCAGTGCTCCTGCGCAAGCCGGGGAACGCAGCGATGGGGCTCTCCCGGTGTCCCCCAAGCCACAGCGCTCCCACGCGGGCTCAGGGGACATGGTGACGGGGCTCTCTGGGCATCCCCCGAGCCGCAGCGCTTGAGACAACTGGGGGCAGGGCTTTCCCGGCCTCCCCTGAGCCGCAGTGCTCTTGCGTGAGCTTGGGGTCCCCGGGGTCGGGGCTTGCCACACGGGCTGCCGGAGCAGTGCTCCAGCGTGCTCCGGCCCCAAAAGACCCCTGCCTAAAGGGATGTCATGCAGAGGATAGGGCAGATATGTTTTCAGTTGTGTTTGATGATAAGCCCCAGACTAATGGATATAAACTACAGCAATTGAGGTTTCATCTAAATTTGAGGAAGAACTTTCTGACGGTCAGATGTGTTCAACACTGAAACAGTCTCCCTTGTGAAGTGGTGGATTCTTCATCATTGGAGGTTTACTTCTGCTTTTGCAGGGGATTGGACTAGATGACCATGGTTGTGTCTTCCAACTTTGAGATTAAATAAAAAATTATTTTTTAAAAAAAACGTCAGACAGGAACATACACAGTCCTGGTTGGGGTGCAAGGTGCCTTGGGGATTCCTGCATGTGTTTAGTGCCACTGAGCAAGCTGATCATCCTAGGAACTGCAAGCTCAGTATTAACCATGCAGCTTGGACATAATGGCTTAGATCAAGCAAAGCACAAGCAGAAAGATAAATTTAGTACAGATCTGCTTGCTCAAGATCTTCTGCAGCATCTATATATCATAGTGCCCAGAAATTTGTTGCCAAGGCCTTCTGCAAGCAGAAATGTAAGTGGGGATACTATATGTTTGATTTTGTGGAAGCAGCTGCCACAGTCCTTTGCTTGTGTTTCCACTTGTACAAAGGCTCTAGCAGAAGCAGAAATTTGCACTGGAGCCAACCCAAGCACTTTCTGAATACTGTCCCTCTCTCAACTAGGGGTGTACAAAAAAGAAAAAGAAAAACTCTTGGTATTTTTGGGGAATGGGTATATTGAACCCAAAAAACATCACTATTTCCTGATATTCCTTTATCCCAATTTCGGTATGGTATCTGGATTTGAGAAATATTCAGGAACCCAATTTTTTTGGCTTCATTATACCCTATGGAGACCATTATAGTCTGCGGGTGTCTGGGGTTCTGGGGGGCAATGCTCCCTCTAAGCTGTGGAGTCATGTGAGCAAAAATTCTACTTTGTGAGCTACTGGCATTAACGTTGTGAGTGAGCGATTTGGCTACTGCATAAATTAGTTTGCTCTGGAGCCCTCCTTCCTGAGCTAAGACAAAAATGGGTGAGACAGAGGCTAAAAAACTGTGAGCTAGCTCACACTAACTCAGCTTAGAGGGAACACTGCTGGGGGGTTATTTTTTTGAGGCGGAGGCACCAAATTTACAGCATAGCTGCTGGTGCCTCTACCTCTAAACTCCCTCCACAAGTCTCAAAAAGATTGGACCAGGGGGTCCAATTCTATGGGCCCCCAAAGGAGGTGCCCCTATTCTCCATTGCTTTCAGTGGAGGGGGAAAAGGCATTTCAAGGGATCCTGCCAACCTAGCAGTTCGAAAGCAAGAAATTGCCAGTAGATAAATAGGTACTGCTTCGGTGGGAAGGTAACAGCGTTTTGTGCGCCTTGGCATTTAGTCATGCCGGCCACATGGCCACAGAAATGTCCTTGAACAGCGCTGGCTCTTCAGCTTGGAAACGGAGATGAGCACCACCCCCTAGAGTTGGATTCGACTGGCTTTCGAGCAAGGGAAACCTTTACCTTTATCTAGTCCCTTTAAATGTTTTCTTGAAGCCACATGACTCCATGACAAGTGAACTTAGAAGGCGTTTCAAGGGCTCACATTCCCTTTAAACCCCTCCAAGCAACTAGTTCACCTGGAAGGCATATAAAGGAACTGCAGGCCTGTTAAACACCAGAGTTCACTTGCCACAGAGTTTCATGGTTTGGAGTGGGTATTTAAAAGGCCTGTGATGTGTGTATGTGTGTGTCAAGTGCAGTCAAATCACTTATGACTTATGAAACTGTGTGAATTAATTACCTAGGTAGTGATAGGTAGAGTTAAGTGTGTCCTAGAATTCCAAGACCTGTAAGTAATTTCAGATAATTTAAAACTGCTTCATCTTTACTAGTGTGCCATTAGGCTTTTAAGAGACCTATTAACTGGTATGGATTAGTTAAGAGCCACTTACTGAGCCTTTGAAATACATAAACAGATGATCTCTGCTTATGCTTGTAGTGTTACAGTAGTGTATATTTACATGGTACAGCGACATTTCATTGTAAAGGAATAAAGTGTAAGAAAGGAAGTACCCCAAATAGCCAGAGAAGGTAGAGAGGTCCAGTCATGGAGACTAGCTGCTTAGCCCTGCCTTAGCCAGTTTAGTGTAGTGGTTAAGAGCAGTGGACTCTAATCTGGAGAACCGGGTTTGATTCCCCCTTCTCCACATGCAGCCAGCTGGGTTACCTTGGGTCAGTCACAGTTCTCTCAGAGCTGTTCTCTCAAGAGCAGTTCTCTCTCAGCCTCACCTACCTCGCAGGGTGTCTGTTGTGTGGAGAGGAAGGGAAGGAGATTGTAAGTTGCTCTAAGACTCCGAGTGAAGGGTGGGGTATAAATCCAACTCTCCTCCTCCTCCTCCTCCTCCTCCTCCTCCTCCTCCTTTTGCTTTCTCCTGCTTGGTAGAGTAAAGGCATTTTATTTATTTTATTCATTTCTCCCCAACAGGGATCCAAAGCAGCTTACATCATTCTTCTCCCACTATTTTATTTTCACAACAGGCTGAGAGAGTGTGACTGGCCCAAGGTCACCCAGCAAACTTCCATAGTACAAGTGGGGATTCAGAGGAATGCAGCAAAGACATTTGCACATAGTACTCCTGCAGTGCACTAAGCTGTGCAGGCCAAGTACCAGCAAGATCACCCTGAGGTGCTCAGAACAACACAGTCTCCATATGAGCAAAACAATCCAGGAATACAAGTAGAGAGGCCATCACTTTCATGGAAGGTGGCAGGAGCTGACTTAACAGATGACTGCTTCTTAAATGGACAGTTCTATGTGGCCTGCTCCAGAGTGAGCTCATCAAGCAGCCTGGTGATCCTAGCACCTGAGGCAGAACCACCAAAGTGGTCTACAGAGAGGTCCTTTGGTAGAGGGGGGTGGGGGAAGTACATATGTCTCATGTCATTTTTTACACTACAATCTTCTCCACTAGAATTCCTACAACAAAAGTCACATTTCAAACTTCACACCATTGGTATTATAACTGGATTTACGGAACTTAAATACCGTAGCGAAGCACAGGTATCAGGCTAGTATACAATAAAGCAAATAGGCAACATGTAAACCTATTAAAACTGATGCAGTAATCCAGGGGTTGCGTCCAGTGATGATGTCTCAGCTCAGATAAGTGTTAAACGGTGAGTACTGGACGAGGTCTAAAAAGCCAGCAAAAAAATGCAGTTGCTGAAATATTGGGAAGCTCTGATAGCATGTTAAGGGAGTTTTGGATAATGAAAGAATAACATCTAAATTATCATCCTTTTGTTTTTTACAAAGCAAATATTAGTACATTTCTTTATATATATATAAATCTAATAA
>NW_015161426.1:411459-422018 GCF_001447785.1 Gekko japonicus
AGATTTTTAGATATAAGAGAGGGGGAAAGAATATATATAATTTACACACATCACAATATTTCCCTTACGTACATTAATTAATTATATATTTCACCCACATCTCATTAATTATAATACTCCAAATTACCAATTGTATCAAGTTCATCTTACTCACTCCATTAACAAGGTTTATAACATCTCATAATTCATTACATCCACCTTCTCTCACCTAAACCTTTTCCCAAGCTAAGGCCCCGGTCACACGGGAGGTTTAGGCCCGGAAGAGGAACGGATCGGGGGCACAGCAAACGGGCGCGATCAAACCGCAACATCTGGGAAGCGCATCCATCCCCGATCCGTCCCTTCAGCCCAGTAACGTGGAGCAAAAAAGAACCTAGTAAAGAGAAGGACTTACCTGAAACGCCGCAGCAAACGCGGCCGTCGGATCGCAGGAGCGCCCGTCTTCAGGAGCATTTGAGGCTCCCAGCCGAACTGCGCATACGCACACATGCACAGCTGGCTGCCTCGCGCTCCCTTCCGTGTCTGAGCAACTGCACGGCGGCTCACGGGATCAGTGTGATCCCGCCGCTGCGTGTCTCTTTTGGTGCGGCTTTAAAAAGCCGCACTTTGGCCACATCAATTTCCCCCCCGTGTGGCAGGGGTCTACCTAAACTACTTCCATGGAGCTATTCTATTCATTTAACTCTTTTATGATCTTATTTCCTGTTTGTTCTAGTCACCAGACCAGTCAATTAAAAATCCTTACTTTCCCGATGAAAAATATGATTTATTGGCCTTCCTCATTCCACAACAATCTAACCACCATCCAAAAGGGGCCCAGAATCTTCTAACTGTGCCGGGCCCCAAGGATGCTAGACTGGCCGTCACAAGGGCTAGGGCCTTCTCAGTGGTGGCCCCCACCTGGTGGAATGAGCTCCCGGAGGAGATCCGGGCCCTGCGGAACCTGGTGCAGTTCCGCAGGGCCTGCAAGACGGAGCTCTTCCACCAGGCTTTCGGTTAGGGGCCGCCACTGCCCCCCCGGCTATATACCATCTTGGGGGGGGTTAGGGGTTAGGGCTTAGGAGGCCGGGTAGAATCATTGTTAACATCTATTATCAATGCCTACTGGGAATGTTTGGGTTGTGTTAGGGTTGTGGTCGCCCTCTCTGGGTTTTTGAGATTCTGGAATGATTGTGGTTATTGAGCACTTTAATTGTTTTATTAGTTTTAAATTGTATATGTTGTTTTTAACTGTATTAGAGTATTGATGTTTTATTAGCAAGCTTTTTCTTGCCTTGTTAGCCGCCCTGAGCCCTACGGGGAAGGGCGGGGTATAAATTTAATAATAAATAAATTAAATAAATAAATAAAACTAATAGTTTTTTAATCTTGTAATTATAACTACTTTTCATTACATTAAAGGGCCCAGTTGTAAACAAACCACATTTCTCTGTCTTCCTAGTATATTACCGGTAATGTAAAGCATTCATACAATATCTCTGATAAGATATCTATTTGCAAGAACACCCTTTTTACCTAATTGACATATGTCTTATTCCTAGTTTTTTAATTATAAAAGACATCTAGGGGGGACATTCTATCCTTATATTAATTCCATTCTTGTTAATGAATGTTAGTTCGTTAAGAGATTTTCTTCCAAAACATAAAAAACCCTATAGAGGTGGTAGTGGGGAACAAAAAAAAAAATCCTACTAAACAGTATAACTCACCCCCATGAGACTGAACTTCCCTCAGCTTACTCACTTCTGTGTTGACTATCTCTTTCTTTCCTCCTTTCCCCTTCTTCCTATAACACCATTAAAACGCTTTCCCTTTCCCCCTTTCCCTTTTCCCCCCTTCTCTTTTCAAAAAGCCATATGTACCCAAAAATAAAACAAAGATTTTATAACAGCAAACATAGCTTTTCTTTTTTCCTTCTTCCACATCTTTCAATATTCTCCTTTTTTCTTCCAACCTCTTTTGGGTGTCTTGCATTTTTGTATTCAGATTATTTAAAGTCCAAATCATTCTTTCCATAATTCAAATAGCCAATTTTCAGTCCTTTGTTCACTTTACATTTCTCTACTCCATTATTTTCTCCTCTTTTCCATTTTTTTCTCCTTATTCCTTTTTCTTCTTGCTATTTCTGATGAATACTCTTTCAAAGTCTTTTTTTTAAATAGAGAATCTTCTGTTTCCTTTAGGTTACATCCTGAGGCTTCCTTATTTTCCAACATTTCTTTTCCTATTGTTATCCAATGATTAGCACATAGCTTTCTCGGCTCCTCCCAGGGATCATTAAGGTTCTCAGCAAAATTCTGGGTAGTTTGAATATGTTCTCCAGTTTCTTCCTTATTTTGGGCTACATTTTTAGGACTTTCAATCAAATTTTTACATGCATCCTTTACTGCTTGTGTAATTTCTTTTTGTAGAAAATCCCAAAATTGCTCCCAAGTAAGGGTATCCACCAGAGTCTCTGGATCTAGCTCTTCACTCTCAGCTCCTCACTCCATTTTATAGCGTGCACTCCCATACACTTACAGTTCTTAATAAATTTTTTGCACACATTTTACTTTGTTGCCACTCCTTTGTTGTCTACGCTTATGCTTCCAATCAATATTAACAATTCATTAGCAGTTCAAACAGGAAAAAGAGAAAAAAAATCTTTTCTTACCCTCTTCATTCTACCACGAAATTCTTCTCCATACACTCGAAGCCGCCTTTTTATTTTTTGGAGATATCTCTTTAGGGCAATCCAAGTCAATCAGATTTCTACTTGATCTTACGTGGTATATTATTCTCGTTGTGATGTGTTTCTTTCTTTCTTTATACAGTAATAGGTTAAAAACAATGGCTCGTCGCTGCTAATGGAAACATGGCAGCCATATTTCCTCCGTTTCTTTGCTCCTGCTTCGGGGCAAGCCCGCTACATTCCCGCAATTTGCCATCCTCGGGGGTGGCTGGAAAAGTCCCCTGCTGCTCCCCTCCTTTCTGGAGACCGAGCTGAGGGTCCCCGCTCGCACGGGAGACCCCTGAAGAACAAAGAGGAAGCGGGCGGCTCGGGAGTGTCCCAAGACACGTCCGCTCGCAGCGCTTATGCCGACCATCCCCCCAAATATTAGTACATTTCAATCAGTTAAGCTTGGGGTGAGAGAGTTGGTGTGTGTGTTCATAAAATCCTAGAGGACATTAAAATTGTGTTTTCAGCTTTCCTTTTTTATATTTTTTATTGGATTTATACACTACACAATTACAGGGAAGGGGAATGGATCACTAAGACTAAAAAAGAAGGTAAACTAAGGCAAGGATCATATTGCATAAGTTACAGTTTTGTCTATTGTTCTTACAAAACCTTATAGTAAAATATAACCTCTGTGTTCAATGTCTTAATTCCTTAATAAAGCTGACTTGAGCCATTAATGTTAATTTACAGTTAGATGTTTTCAGCTTTCCAACACTACACGCTGCTGCAGAAAAATAGAGGAGATTTTTTAGTAATAGTCAAAAGATACAGAAACTGTATTCTGATCCCAGCCCTTCCCTTCTCCAGAGTGAATCCCTCTTCTGCAGTTATGGGATCCATCTGCCATTGAATCTCATGTTTAAGGGCAATGATGTTTCCCTCCCTTAACCAGAGTTCCTGACTAGAGCTATCTCCTGAATGTGAAACTCTTTTTAGAAGAAGGTGGGTGGGTAGTCTAGGCAAGGGAAATTGAATGCCTTCCACTGGGCCACTTTCAGTCTCTCAGACAGTTAAGAAGACAGGCCTTTTTGTTGTGGTCTGTATCATGAGGCAGAGCCAGTGCATACATTACGCAGATATAAGCATATTTTTGTTCTTATATATAGATATGACAGGAAGTTGCAGTTTCTGCTGGATTTCTGGCATATATGTCTGCATTATATCTGAGCCTCCAAATATGCACGTTTTTGAGTTTTACAGTGTGTGTGTGACTATTAAAAAATACTGATGTGCATGTCACCCTGCGACAAATTGTAATTGGGTTGCCATTTGTATACATTGTCATTAAATGTTAAAGAAAAGGCTTGCTTTCATTTGAAAGTTGAAATAGCTCACAACAGAAAATGAGGTTCCGCACATTTGCAGAATATGCTCTCACTTGAAGCACATTTTTAGCCTGAGGCATGGGCATTAATTGTACCTGAGTCAAATAGTTTCATAAATCACCATAAACAACAACATTTAGGGAAATAAAAGATGGGAGGGGAAAAACCAGATAAAATAATAAAGCTTTCATATAAGACATTGGCTGTTTGGTTAAGAAGCTTCCAAAAACTTGGTCACACTATCTCAGGGATTGCATTGCTTCTCCCCCTGCCCTCCGGGACTCTGAATCATAGCTGGACTTAAAAATTGCCATGGGTTGTTTGCACAATTCACTTGGAGCTGCAGTTGGAGTCCACAACTTGGACTAAAAATAGACTGAAGCCAGTAGTACATTCTGCATCTCAGCAGAGTCTTGTTTCACACTGCAAGCTAATGTCAAACTGTAGTGGAATGATATTCATCTTATCATATATGGGAGTGTAACTATGGTTGTATCCCATACATACCAGTGGTTATTGCACTCTTGTTCTGCTAAAGCAGTCATTCGTGACTAGATTATGTTGTCCACACAGGAAAATCCAACTGTGAGTTGTTATTTCACAACAGCAGCATAGTGTCCAACATGTAGATGCAGCCTAAGTTTGTCCATAGGTCAAATCAAGTAGTTACAAATTTCATCAGCATCACTAGTAAAAATGTTATGTTTCAAGAAGCATCTACTCTCAAGAATGTCTCTATCAACAAAAGTGATCATTAATATAGTGTATTGATCCTCCTGGCTTGTCATACTGGGAAGTGTTGGAATTTAGCATCTTAGGGTCAATCTAGGCATGATTGCATCCTTCTGACCTCCATGAAGATGCTGCCACCATTTAAAATCATCTAAACATTCTGCAAGGGCCACAGGGCCCCTCTTCCCCTCCTGTGCCTCATCGAGTGCTAAACTCCCCCCCCCCACACAGCATGTGCAGTTATTTCAGCACTTGAAGAGGCACAGGGATGGGAACAGGAGCACCATGCAGCACTTTAAATTGACTTTAAAATGGAGCTGCGGTGGCTCAAGTGGTTAAGACGCTGAACTGCAGGCTGTGGAAGGTCAGCAGTTCAGCAGTTCAAGACCCGGGTGCCGCAAGACGGGGTGAGCTCCTGTCTCTAGTTCCAGCTCCTGCCAACCTAGCAGTTCGAAAGCAAGAAATTGCAAGTAGATAAATAGGTACCACTTCGGTGGGAAGGTAACAGCGTTCCGTGCGCCTTGGGGTTTAGTCATGCCGGCCACATGACCATGGAAACGTCTTCGGACAGCGCTGGCTCTTCGGCTTTGAAACGGAGATGAGCACCGCAACCCTAGAGTCGGATTCGACTGGCTTTCGAGCAAGGGAACCTTTACCTTTACCTTTACTGTCCTTGTGGTGGCTACAAAGATGCTGTCATCTCTCGTTTGGACCTAAGAAAGAACAGTTTCACTTTACAATTCAAGATAAGTTTCCTCTCACTATTTATTTTATTTATAAATTCAATTTATAGCCCGCCCAACGCGGGCTCAGGGCAGCTCACAGTCAGGCATAAGCCAACACATAAAACACATTAAAACCATTTAAAATCATTATTACAGTATAACAACATTATTATTAAGTGCTCTAGATGTTCCATATGATCTTCCATAAAGATGACGTCTGAATGCTGGTATACCCACTCCATGCCGTCAGTTCCACGTGACGCTGTCGTTCTCTCTTCCAGGGCCAGATAGTGATGGTACAGTAGTGGCGGCTCCTACTCAAACGCCTGGCAGAAGAGCTCCGTCTTGCAGGTCGTGCGGAACTATACAAGGTCCCGCAGGGCCCGGATCTCCTCCGGGAGCTCATTCCACCAGGTAGGAGCCGCCACCGAAAAGGCTCTGGCCCTGGTAGCAGCCAGCCTGGCCTCCTTGAGGCCTGCCATCGTCAGGAGATGTTGCGTCTCCGACGGCCAGTTGACAGCAAAATTTCTTCCTGTTTGTTATTACAATAAAATTCATTGTGCCTTTTGTCCTTTTCGTGATACTTAAGGTGCTGTATAGGATGGTGGTGGGCATGTTTTGTACTTACTATTGGAATTCTTTATCCTTTACTGAACTGTCTTCCGTAACAAAAATTGCCTTCCACAATTTAGCTGTATATTTGTTGCTATTTCTGAGGGAAATTAGGACTGTAGTGATTGATACATTGTGGAATTGCCTAAGATCACATGACCATAGTTTGTTCTAGAGCAAAGTTGGAAAATACCTGGAGACTTTGGGGGTGGATCCAGGAGAGGGTGGGGTTTGGGGAGGGGAAGGGCCTCAACAGGGTACACTGCCATACAGTTCACCCTTCAAAGCAGCCATTTTCTCCAAGGGAGCTGATCTCTGTCAGCCGGAGATCAGTTGTAAAAGCGGGAGATCCCCAGGCCCCACCTGGAGGCTGGCAACCTGAAAAATAAGCTGACGGAGAGTGATTTCAGCAAAGCGTACTTTATTCGATCAGGAACAAGACAACTTTGGCCGGCTCGCAGGCCGGCTTATATTCCCCGAGAAACCGCCACCCAAAACACACACACCCCACTTCCCAATAGGTTATTTACAGTGGCCAAGAGTCCCATAGGCTCTCGGCCGGGAACCTAGCCCCCTGATTGGAGCGGGCTAGGATCTGCATAGTCCATTGTCTCTTGGAGCGAAGCTCGACGTTTGTGCCTGACCGCGTGGAGCCCAAGCCGGCCACACGGTCTGGACTGGATACATTACACAACCCTAGCAAAGCTTTGTGACTACTACAAGATGTTTTAGTTGTTATTCTTATTAAAGTTGTTTTAAGCCATTATTCATTCTGTTAATCTTTATCTGTGGGCCCAGAAACAATATTAACACCCAAAATCATTTCAATCTCATGAAACAGGAAATCAAGAAGATGCTTTTTAAAAAACTGATAAAAACAAGAGAGCTGATAGACAAAATATTTTTGAAATAACTAATGGGAAATGGTCTGATTTATGGAAACTGACTTTTTTCATGTCTGATACCTTCCAAATGTATTTAACTTATGACAGCTATGACAGTCTCATATAAAAGCAGCTTCAGATGTAGTACAGAGGTGAGGATAACACTTGGCAAGTGGGTGTTTGTGCAAATTTGAAAATCTCAGCAAAACCAAAAAAATAATAATAATAATCCCAGTGATCTTTGACAAGGCCTTGAAGTGTACAGAAAGAAGGGGTATGTTGTACATCAATCGTACTTAAAGCTGCTTTAAATGTTGTTCATCCATCAGTATCAGAGGTATCTGGCTTAGCACAGCTGGAGGGCTGGATTAGATGGGCCTTGGTCTGATTCAGCAGAGCTCTCTTTATCCTACGTTTAGTGCTCTGAAAGCATTTTCATGGATATAGTATATGCAAATAACATGTGATTGTTCATCTTGTGCCATTTCATTGTGTACATACATACTGGGAAGCCATAGTCAATTTTAGCTAATGGGGCAATAACACGATTGCACATGTGTTGCTACATAGCATTGCATTTGCCTGTGAAAAGTGCATCACAGTGGAAGTATTCCTAACTTTCATGTTGAAAAGCATCTAACAATCCTGTTCCTGGGAGTAAACCCCATTGAGTAGACTTGAGTAGATTTCTGAAAACACCTTTAGGATTACTCTCTAAATTTTATCAATTAATTAAAGAGGGTTTAGGAGCAGTTGCTTCTGACAGAGCTTATATTGCACTGTACAGTCAATTTATCAATTGTAACTCTGCCTTAGTATATATTTGTGTTTATACTTTACAGGGCAGGTCATGTGTGTGTGTGTATGTTTGTGTGTGTGTGTGTGTATTCCAGTGCCACCTTAAAGACTAATGTATTTCAAAACGAGCTTTTGTATGAGCTAAGGTATGAACTGTGAGCTTTGATATTGAAATAATTGTTGTCACTTTAAAATGCTACTGTAATTTTGTTGTATTTTGCTATAGCAGACTAACATGACTACCTCTCACTGTGTGAAAGAGGGGTTGTAGCCAGTGTTCCCTCTAAGCCGAGTTAGTGTGAGCTAGCTCACAGTTTTTTAGCCTCTGGCTCACATATTTTTGTCTCAGCTCAGGAAGGATGGCTCCAGAACAAGCTAATCTATGTAGTAGCCAAATTGCTCGCTCACAACTCTAATGCCAGTAGCTCACAAAGTAGAATTTTTCCTCACAAGACTCTACAGCTTAGAGGGAGCATTGGTTGTAGCCCAGAATCCCTTAGGTGCTGTATGCCTTGTGACACTGTAGGATATTCTGAGACATGCCTCTAAGACTGTATGTTGCTTCACTGACATCTCTAAAAATATTGCCAGCCCTAAACAACAGCGTGGATGTCTTGTGCAGTTGGGAAGGCTCTGAAGCTCCTCAGTGCTCTGGAAGTCAATAAATGAGGTTAGAAGGGTTTAAATCTGGTGAAAGTTAGAGAATGCTATCTGCATGTTTTAACCTCTGAGAAGAGACAACACTCTCCCTGAACATTTGTTCCTTTTTGTTCCTTTGACCTACCAGCATCTTATCGAATCATCAGTTAGTATTGCTTGTCTCTAATAATAAATGCTGGATTTTTGTGTGCATATCAGAGTTATGATTATATTTATATTTCATTATTTATTATATTTATATTTCAAGGAAAAGTAGGGAAACCCTCTCAGGATAGCCTGATCTTGTCAGGCCTCAAAAGCTAAGCAGAATCGGTCCTGGTTGGGATTTGGGTAGGAAACCTCCAAGAAATACCAGGGTTGTCATGCAGAGGCAGGCAATGGCAAACCACCTTTGAACATCTCTTGCCTTAAAAACCCTGTGACTTGATGGTAAAATGATGATGATGATGATTGCTGAATTTTTGTGTGCACATCAGAGTTACTATTATGATTTCATTATTTATTATATTTATATGTCAATGAAAAGGGAGAAAACGCTCGCATGAAAAAAGTTTACACATACTTGCAAGATAATATAGGCTCTGTGCTTTGGTGAGAATAAAATAGCAAGGACAGAATGCCTCTCTCCCCCCTTCCATTTTGAAATAGCAGCGTTGTCATTCGTTCTTTCTTTATCTAACAGTGTTCTTTAGGCTTTTTGTATGTATAGCACCTCTCAATGAAATAACCACCATTATTTTTTCTCCCTTGGAGAACTGAAGGCTTAGATACATGTGGTAAATTGTGCATAGGATAAATCTCAAACTGTGTTCTTTACAGACTTGAATTGTGCCATTTAAATCAGTTTTTCTGTGCTCTTGCAGTTTTCTTTGCTACTCTTTAGAGCATAGCAGTTTTGTTTTCATTGTCTGCACTGATCCGATATGAATCTTATTGTGTTTGTTGCAGATTCTTTGCCTAAGTTGGGCATGGCATTTTTTTCTGTGCTCTGTATTTAACAAGGAAAGGGGGTTGGAGGCCAGGGAAATATTATCTGGGGAGCCCATAGGCTGCCTGGAACTAAAGCTGGATGAATGGACTCATTAGCTGTCATTCTCTGTTTGCATGGAAAAGCAATGGTGTAATTTCCAAGAAAAGTTATTGTGTACTCTCCCCATGAAACAGTAGTTATGATAAGGGCAGAATTCCAGGGCTGACTGGCTCAACAGAGACGGGACTGAAAGTAGGCTGTGGCTTCATATTTGAAGTATACATTACCATCTGAAGGAAAACCTGTAATAGTCTTAATCTCACAGGCTATAATTACTGAACTGCACCCTTATCAGGAATTACCATTGTGCTCTGATAGCAGAATAAATGCTATAGGAGATCTCTCCAATGAAATGGGTTAGATAATTTATTAAGCAGTTAATTCAGATAAGGTCATAGATCATGGCAGTAGGTCATTATAAACTTTTTTGCATGTTGCAATATAACCATTTTCAGTTGTTTTTTTTTAAAAAAAAGCCTGAAAAAGTTCTCAAGTGGCAGGAGTGGCAGTGGTACCTGTGGAGACTGGAACAAAGCAAATGGTTTCAATATGGATGGGATCTTCAAAATGTTTTACCTTCCCATCCACATGACATACAAAGGAGCTTTGACTTTGACTTAAAAAAAATAGGTTTGGGGAAATAGCTCATCAATTGGGGAAAACCTTGGAAGTGGACAATTAAAGGACACCATTGTGTGGATGTTCCAAAAGCTAGCTCCAGTTTGGATTCAAAACTGGAGTAAAAGCTCTTGTGTGGAAGTAACCCTAGTGAAGTGCATAAAAAAAATTAAACTAAAGAAGGGAGGTGAGGGAAACTACCTGGTGATATATAGGTACTCATGGGCTGCAATCACACATGCCTTTAGATCTGACATAGGTGCTAATGCCTGACTGTCAGGTTCAATAGAGCAGTTGCAGTCCACAACAATTCATAAGAATAGATTGCTTTATTACAAGTCACTATTGATACACTTTCATGGTCATTGTCAGGAATGAAACTCAAACCCAAGCATCTACAGATATAGACAGTTTAAAAAAAAAAGGTTAGCCAATGAATACAGTTCACGCTCA